>NC_051132.1:13666292-13673533 GCF_014839805.1 Manduca sexta
AGTCAGCCCGCTGTCGATGGTGACTCCCAGTATTTTTATTTGTTTTTCCAGACCAATGTCTACGCCCCCCATGTGGAGGATCGGGGAATCGTACTTAAGCTTGCGCGTTATTACCATGGCCTTGGTTTTGTGCGGCGCAAACTTAAGTTTGTTTCGGATTCCCCAGTCCTTCACATAGGCCAGCGTTTCATTGGCCCTCTTTTGTATTTCGCCCATCTCTTGCCCTTCAAACGCGAGCACCACGTCGTCGGCAAAAGCTTGGCAGTGACTGCCACGTCTGTCAAGCTCGAACAGCAGTGGGTCGAGGAGCAGATTCCAGAAGGTTGGGCCTCCAATGGATCCCTGTACGCATCCCTTGGAGGTCCATCTCTCGACCTCTTCACCGGAATACCTTACTTTAACTTTTCTGCTCTGGAGGTAGCTATCTACAACCCTTCTGATGTTGGCTGGACATCCTTCCTCCGCCAGTCTGACCCTGATTGCTGGCCACCAGGCGCTGTCAAAGGCTCCCTCTATGTCCAATGAAACAATGACTACTATTTTCTTTTCCGATAGTCTGTCTCTTATATACTTCATCAGGACATAGAGGGAGTCTTCGGTGCTTCTCTGGGGCATAAAGCCAAACTGGCGGGGGTGTGTCCTAGGGTGCAGATGCCACCTCACCCGACCCACTACCATCTTTTCCAGGATTTTACCCATCACTGGTAACAAGCCTATCGGTCTGTACGATTTAGCATTCGTATAGTCCTCCTTTGCTGGTTTCCGGAGGACTATGACCGTTGCCTCCTTCCAGATGGTCGGGAAGTGGCCAAGTTCGAGGCATTTGTTAGCCAGTGACAGGTATAACCCCGGGGAAGCCGCTATGGCCTGTTTGCAGATATCTGCTGTAAGACCGTCTGAGCCTGGAGCTTTTGGATTAAAGCTGTTTGCAGCTAAGTGGAGTTCTTCTATGGTAAATGGTGGGTCATGTGGTTCATCATAGACTCTATCATTTACTTTTGTGGCTGCACTTCTTATCCGCTGATGTTCTGCGTTATCGGTCTCTGGATTGTCTTCTGGGTAAAACGTTTCCGCCAACAGCTTCGCCGACTCTATTTCGGTAAGGGTCTGTCCTTGGTGTATTAATGGCAGATCTTCTTTCATCGGGCATGCTTTTCCTATTATCCTATAGACTCCTTCCCAAATGGTTTCTCTGTTCTGTTTCCTACAAAACTCTTTCCAACTATCAATCTGAGCCTTCTTTGCCTCGTTCTCATATTCTTCTTTTGATTTCAGGTACTCGTCGACGACCTTGGCTCTTCGGATCGGCGCTGCGCATCGGATTCTCCTTCTTTTGGTGTTCACCTCACGCTTCATTTTGGCGAGTTCATCGGACCACCACGGTAAGTTTATCCTATTTTTGATTTTATTAATGGTATTGTATTATTGCTAGTTTCTATTATTGTTTGTATATATTTATTTATTATCTTGTCTAAATTTGTTTTATTATTTATATTTATAATTTCTGATTCTTCCTAATTGTTGTTTTCTAACAGCTCCTTCAATTTTTCGTTAAAATATGTCCAGTTTGCTTTCCTTGTATTGTATTTCCTTGTTGTTTTATGTTTACGTTTAACATTGTTGTCTTTACTTTTTCTAATTTTCAGAGTTATCGCGTTGTGGTCCGAACTCGCCATGGTATCGTCTACCCTCCAGTCGTTTATCTTGTCCACTATGTCCTCTGAGCAGGCCGTTATGTCAATATGACTGGTGAGGAGTTTCCTCCTCTCACCGTTTCAAACGTTGGAGACCCGCCGTCGTTGAGTACCTGAAGTCCCCATTCCCCAAGCATGCCCGCCATTTCTTCTCCTCTACTGTCTGTCTCTGCGCTGCCCCACCATATGCTTTTTGCATTGGTGTCGCCCCCAATGAGGATTCCGTTTCGACCCAGTGTTTCAACCGCCTTCCCAACTGCTCCAAGTATGGCCCTATGGGTTTGTCTGGCTCCAAAAGTAGAACGAGATCAGAATCAGATCACGCGCTCCGGTTTGAATCTTCACCACTGTGATGTTGGTCGTGGTTAGGGCCGGGCACGGGGTCGCAGTCCAACCGTCGTTGAAAACCGCGATTGCTGACTTGACTACGGCCCCGTTTCCGTTTATCCCTTGGAAGATTCTGACCCGCGATGATCCCTCATTCTACCTTTGCTTCCCACATATGGCTCCTGGAGCAATGCCACATCGACCTTTCTGTTGGTTGCTTCTATAAGAAGCTCCTCTGTTGCCAACTTCTTACGCTGCAGATTGACTTGCACGACGAAGGTCGATGTGGCATTTGTTGGGGTGCTGGTCTGATCCGTTCCCATTGTCCACCTCAGCAGTACGCAATTGCCGATCTCGCTAAGGTTTCCCACTTCCTCCTCACTGGGCACTCTGGGCTAAAGGCACTATGGGCGGCCCCATCGAGCTTGGCCTTTGTGCAGTTGCAGCACGACGGGGCACCTTGCCATCCAGTCGGCACATTCCGATCTGTGATGCGCTCCCGCAGTGACTACATATATCGACCTGTTCCCGACAGAAGCGCCTTCCATGCCCATAGCCCAGGCAGCGCGAGCACTGTATAAGAGGAGATTGGTCCTCCACCCCTCACTCTTGCACATCAATATGGACAGATCCTCTTCCGTGAGGCACTTCCATATTCGCGGAGGCACCTGTATCGCCACATGTGATGTTAGTGGATTTCTCGCCCTTTTCCTGGGTTAGGTTAGGTTAGGTTAGGTTAGGTTAGGTTAGGTTAGGTTGGGGTGCTAGGTCAGGAAACCTCCACGTGGTGCACCTTGGGCAACGGCGCGTCGATCAGACCGATCAGGCTGATCTGCGCGCCGGCGAATATCCTGACAACGAGGTGGTTGGCGGTCGTCGCCTCTGTGGCGGCCGTCGTGTCGTAGTGTCGAGATTGGCCCATCTTGGGCGGCTCCCGGTTCTGCCCTGGGGTGTCGACGGGCTCGGTGTGCTCACCCCGCCCCGAGCAGGCAGGGGACTCTCCCCTCCCATTGTCGCCGTCGTAGATCGTAACTATGGAGGTCTGTGGATATGTCTCGCGCTCCTGCTGGACCGAGGGTCTTGGCTTAACCGCCCGGACCGCGAGGAAGAAAACCTCTATAAAAATCACCCCCGAATCCCCAAGCGGCGGCGCACCGCGAGGGGATGCATGGCCGATGGGTAGTTCGGTCTCGAGTGCGACCCCCGCCAGAGTACCGGCCGACACTCTGTGCGGGTTACGCTAGGCTTACCCAGGTACAGGGGCACTGCCTGGGCGGACCACCCTTTCCCCCATACTCGTGGGAACAGTAATGGAATTTTTAAATCTTAAACAACCCAAAATCACATTGACGAGATTGCCTACCCAGTTCCGGCTGGAGGCGGAGGTCGGCGGGTGCAAGCCCAATGACGTAGACGAGGTGCAGGAGAGTGCGGCTGAAAGGCCCATGGAGGTAGCGGCCGAGTTCACAAGGTTTTGACAGCTTCGGAATCGACTCCGAATCGAGAGTATGTCGTCGGTCCGTAGCAAGAAATTCTGGAGACGGCACTCGCTCCAAGGAGAGCGAAATATTGACGAGCGAGACTGACGAACCGGCTCCGAAAGGTCACGACTGATGGCAGAGGACGAGGGCGTCCGCCATCTACCGGCATTATGCGGGCCTTAAAGGCCCAAAAGAGCTCGACGCTCGAAGGCGGAGCAATCCCGTCAAAGATTGGAGAAAGAACTCGAGGATCAACTTCGACAAGAAACACGGCCGGTGACCTCGAAACGCATGGACATCGAGGAACCCCGAGTCATCTCGAAGGAAGACCTGCTACACTGCGGTCATATGGTCCGTCACATAGTCCGTAAGTCGGGGAACCTAAAGGACCTCGCAGAAAGCACTCAATCATGTGACGGACACAATAAAACAATACGTCGAGCAGCCGGAATCCGAGTTGATGGCACGCTTAGAAAGGAGGCACGCGAGTGGAAAGAGCGCGGAGCCCAACTTGCGGAATCCGTGAAAAAGTTGCAGGAGGAAAACAGCTCCCTACGGAGGCGCCTAGAAGAACTAGAGGCGTCTGCCAGTAAGCCTCTACGGAAGAAGTGCTGGCAATGATTGAGGCAAGGGTGCAGGCCAGGATGGAGTCTATCCAGATGGGCCCGGCACAGCGCCCCCATTGGCACACGAACGAAGGACTACCGGGGATACGCAACTCCCGGTAGCGGATGGTATCGTTGGGGAGCGCAAAGTAAGCAGCCAAAGGGCAAAGGTATTGGGAAAAGTCGGCCAAGCCTGCACCTGCTCCCGCCCCGCTCCCACTATCCCCGTTCCTGTTGCTGGCCCTCCAGCGCCCCGCCGCAAGTCATAGCGGGTCCCTCCTCGGCGACGGCGTATGCGCCCACGACGGCACCAACAGCCAGAAAAACCGCGAGAAGAACGGTGCACCTGAAAAGAGGAAGGCGCCAGGCCCCAAAACAAGAAAGGGAGGAAAGAAAGGACAGGCAGTGCAACCAGCGCCGGAGCCCCGTCCGCTGCCGCCGGCCCCTGCGTCAATGGATACGCCGTGGGTAGTGGTGGCCAAGAAGTCAAAGAAAGGGAAGCCCGCTACAGCGCAAGCGGCTAATGCACAGCCGCCGCAGCCGACGCGCAGGGCGGAGCCCACCAGGCCGGCCGCCGCGCTCCGCGGCGGTTATCATTTCCCTAACGCCGTCGGCGGTGGCCAAGGGCTGTCGTACAAACAAGTACTGACGGACGCCCAGGCGAGAGTTGACCTCACCGGCCTTGATATCAGCAGGTTGGAGGCCGAAAGTTTGCGGCCACGGGCGCCCCAATGTACGAGGTGCCGGGGCCAACTCCGAAGAGAGGGCCGACTCCCCTGCCGCAAGGCTGAGGGAGTGCCTCGGGTAGGAGCAGGAGAACGCATCCCGACCCACAAAGCCTGAAGAACTGCGGCTGACGGAGCTTGACAACACGGCCACTCCGGAGTCCTTCGCAGCGGCCCTTCAAAGGCCGGTGAGTGCTCCTCGGAGCTAATTAAAGTAGGGCAGATTCGCCCCGATCGGTCAGGTGTAGGGACCGCCTGGGTGAAAATGCCCATAAAGGCGGCCCAAAAGGTCAAGGGGCGGGCCGCATCTTAATAGGCTGGACCGCGGCTAAGGTGACCGTCCTAGAGTCGCGGCCAATGCGGTGTTTCCGGTGCCTGGAGTCCGGGCACGTCCGGGAGCGCTGCGACTGCGCAGTGGACCGCAGCGACCTTTGCTACCGCTGCGGCCAGGCGGGCCACAAGATCCGAGAATGGGGCCCCGCCGAACTGCGCAGTCTGCGCGGCCGCTGGCAGGCCCGCCGGGCACCGCTTAGGGGAAGGCATGCGCTGCCCCTCCCGTCAAACCGGCGCCGCCCCAAAAGGAATGCGCCTGCGGCTGAGGTTCTGTCCCAGCCGCAGGCGGCGAGCCCACCGCAACAGGCAGTGGCCGAGATGGACGTGGAGGAGATCGCCCATCAATAATGGATATAAGTTTCCTCCAGGCGAACATCAACCACTGCGCCCGCGCCCAGGACCTGTTGTCCCAAAGCCTGGCGCAGTGGTCGGTGCAAGTGGCCGTGGTCGCCGAACCGTATTTGTCCCGCCCCGAGATAACTGGGTAGGGGACATCGACGGGTCGGTGGCCATCATCACCCAGGGTGCCGCTGGCTCCCCGCCCTTCGCAAAAGTCGAGAAGGGCCAGGGATGCGTCGCGGCTCTGTTGGGGGAATTGTGGATAGTTGGAGTTTATTTCTCCCCAACAGACCCTGGCCGAGTTCGAATCTTTCCTCGTTCGGCTGGGGCCCTGGTTGAGCAGGGCCAACCTCACCCGACGATCGTCGCCGGTGACTTCAACGCGAAATCCGCGGTCTGGGGTTCGCCGGCGACCGACGCTCGCGGTGAGGTCCTGGAGGAGTGGGCGATCTCCGTCGGCCTGGCTGTTCTGAACAGGGGGTCGGTGGACACGTGCGTGCGGCACAACGGCGGGTCAATTGTTGATTTGTCGTTTGGGTGCCCCGTCGTCGCACGTCGTGTCCGTGGCTGGAGGGTCCTCGTGGACGCGGAGACACTATCGGATCATCGATATATAAGGTTCGATGTCGCCGCGCCCACGAGTCAACGTAACCAGCCCAGTGGTGGACCGAGTGCCCCTGGTCAGGACGGCCCGCGGTGGGCATTAAGGCGCCTCGACAAGGAGGCCCTAGAGCTGGCCGCTCTGGCAGTCTCGTGGCTCCCGAGCCGGAGGGTCCGGTGAGGGTCGAGCAGGAGGCGGAGTGGTTCGGGGTGGCAATGTCGGACGTTTGCGACGCCGCCATGCCCCGGGCGCTCCGTCGTCCTCCGCGGCGGGAGGTGTACTGGTGGTCGGCGGAGTTAGCGCAGTTGCGCGCGTCTTGCGTGCGCGGCTGCGCGCCGCCGATACGCCAGGCATCGCCGCCGCCGTATTCGCGCACGAGACCATGAAGACCGGGAGCGGCAGCTCTACGGCCTCTATAAAGAGGCGAAGAGAGCGCTGCGGGTGGCCGTGCACGGGCCAAGGTCGCGGCACGTAAGGAGTTTGTGGAGACTCTCGACGCGGACCCGTGGGGCGCCCATACAAGCTCGTCATGAACAAGCTTCGTCCGGCGGCGCCCCCGCTGTCGCAGAGTCTCCGGCCAGAACTCTGGCCAACGTTGTCGCGGCCTTGTTCCCGGCCACCGAGGATACCATTCTCCACCGATGGCGCCACCGGAAGTGGCGTCATCGTCGTTTTCGGCAAGGGATATCCCAGAGGTTTCGCCCGCGGAAATGCGGGCGGCAGTGTTTCGGCTGCGGGCAAAACACCGCCCCGGGTCTCGACGGCATCCCCGGGCAAGCCTGGGTGTTAGCCCTCGAGTACCTGGGGCCGCGGCGCCGTAGCCGATTCTCCGCCTGTATGGTGCAGGGCGTCTTCCCCGCGCGGTGGAACACCGCGAAGCACCACCAGCTAAAGAAACAGGGGAGACCCGCAGAGTCGCCGTCGGCCTACCGGCCCAACGTGCTGCTCGACGAAGTCGCCAAACATTTTGAGCGTATTATACACGCGCGCCTCGTCGAGCATCTCGAGAGGGTCGGTCCAAATTTGGCCGACAAACAGTTTGGTTTTAGGAGTGGACGCTCAACTGTCCACGCGATTCTGCGGGTCAAGTCGCAGGCGGAGGAAGCAGTGGCCAGGGGAATGGTGATTATCGCCGT
>NC_051132.1:13674033-13854704 GCF_014839805.1 Manduca sexta
AAATTTCAGATACAGGTTATAGCTTGGATTAACGTATATTATAGACTTCTTTTTACTTCGGAAAAATAAACTTTGGGTTTTTAAACCCAGGTAAGGTCCCTCTAGTGTCCCTAATAAGTCCCTATATCACTCCAGTATAATCAAGATATTATTGTTCGGAGTATTGACTTACTTATTCAACGTATCCATACCATGACTTTATAATAAATGGAAATAGCATTTTTCACAATAAATTACTATAATAGATGCCGCGATTGGTCATAAGTGATAACACAAGATGGAATTCTTAATCAGAAAGTACTACATAGCGCACGTTACCTTGTCTAGGTAGCTGTTATTAGCTCGTTATTTTAATGCCTAACACTCACACTGCCTTAAATGTCCTTCAGGACAAGAACAATTAAAATCAACAATTATGTTCGCTGAGCAGTATTGGTGAGGGTCAAAGACAATTTTTCGCGATGCGGAGGCCGAACCGGTAATTTTATAATAATTTTGTATATAGTCGTAAGTGTTTTTACTCGTAGCTTTACTAGCAATTCTGCAGACGTAAAAGCCTGTATCACGGAAGTCATATTTCTGTATGTTTTTTTATGAAATACCGTATGTAAACTGTTATTTTTTATATAGTTTCGGAGATAAGCCAATCTGGTGCAAACAAATAGAAAAAAAAAATACTAATTAGTTTTTGGACATGTAATAAATGTAATATTTAGGACAGGGATACGTTACTCTAATATCACAAATAGACACTAATTTTACATTTGTGTATTTCTTTCCTATAAATAATATTACCTTTCGTAGATTCAGAAAAAGAAACAGATTGTACCGTTCATGTGTAAAACGAATTATAATTACAAAAGTCATAATATACTGATTTTAAAAATATACTGATTTAATTGCTTACTTTTTAATTCAATTATTTTTAATTAATACCGCTACTAAAGTATTACGAATCGGTATTAATTCAAATCCTTTTAACTAGCATATACCATAAAGATTTGCTTTAGAAATTTGCTCTACAGTGAGTAAAATGTATAAAATAACTTACCTTTCCTAATATTTATAAGATAACAAACTTTTGTCTCGAAATCACTAAATTATACAAACACGATTCATAGGGTATAGTTGACTAGGTATTAAAACATACGAAACACCAAATATGGTCAAAATCGATATGGGACACGTTAAAATATATAATTCAGGTAGAAAAATAGGATAGTTATACGCTAAGTGGAATATTACTTGATAAAAATATGTTACTTTAATAAAATCACTTGCTGACTTGCTTCCTCAATAACACTGGTGAAAGTTCTTTACAGTAGGCACGAAATAGCAGATAGCAGTGCCGTTATTAAAATAACGGTTATTTTATTAACATTGCGTTTCGTTGCTTTATATAAAAGTTTGAGAATATCATATGATAAGAGAGATATACTGTATTAAGAAACGAACTCATAATCTTGCGCATATAAACAGAAAGGGTAGGCAGAGATATTATAACTACATCACTTTAATAGCATTAGCTGGCAAACAAACAAGAAGGTTCTACGATGGCTATCTGCACTACACGTGTCCACAACTCTAAAAAATTCAATGATTGATGGTTTAACAATTTTAAAGGAATAAGGAAAGGATGTGGGTTGTTGAGATTCAGAAAATCATACTTACCGTATTATCATCTGATGCTCTATTTTATTAACTATCGCAGTGGTACTACTATGTGATCCGGTGCACTCAAGCACTATTCGAGGTTGACATACTTATCTTCAATTTATAATATAGTACGGAGCAAGCCTATCGAACTATCATCCATTTCTTTTCAAAAATAAAAATAGGACATCTATTAAGTAACTTTACCATGCCAATAAACCTCTTTTTATTTTTTATTTAATTAAATAAGTTCTTCCACATTGCAGAAAATAACGAATAATATAGTTTTGTAAAATAGTTGCTACAATACCGTTATTTTTCCACAAACGTTATCCACTCAACTAAAAAAGAACCCTTCCACCATTTTGTGGCAGCGTAGATGCGCGCGCATTTTGTTTATAATCCATTTAGCTTCGATTCTACGCCATTACAATCCAATTTCAACTTAATCTCTAAAACTATAAAGTCTATTTACCCACGGATTTTTATTTTAATTAGCAGTGTGATTGATTCATTAATTTTTCATTTGAGGAAAAACGACTTTAGCTTTAGGTTCTTAAGTATAAAATTCCGTTGTAAAACAGTATGGTCACCTGGGAAAATTAATTGGTAATGTAAGCTCGGAATGTTTGTCTGGATAATGTTTAATGAAGTGATATTCTAATTAACCGCACATATTGCGGGGACCTCATTATGTATTCATATTTGACAATATTTTTGCTATACAGACGAACATAAAAAGGGGTGTTTTATAATATTTTTCACTGCGTAGACATTTAGTATGGAAGAGTCGTCCTGTGATTACACAGCTTTGACAACTTTTACTAAGTGTTTGTATACACAATTACTATCGATGGGTATTGGTATTAAATGTAATAAATTACTTTTTAACCTATCTCTTGATTTCAATTGTAGGAGAAAAGAAAGGTTTTAAGTTAATACCTGTTTTAAACTAATGTTTTGACCACAGTGTCCTGGTATAAAGCACACTACTTATCTAGTTCTTCTGAGGATGGTAAAGAAAGTCTTCACTATTTGCAGTTTTTTGTAAATGTTCTTCCACAATAGGAGAGAAGTCTTCATCTAGAAGAGTGCGTGAGTGAAGAAAGAAAGAAAAGTGTGAGCAAACTTTGCAGGTACCATTACTAAAGTATCAAGAAATAGTATATTGGTAATTTGTCCTAAACCTTCTCCAATAGAATATGGGCGAAACGCCTCTCGTGGAACGTTGAAAGATTCGTTTAAATCAGTTGTATTCAACCTATTTTTTATACAGGACACAATGACTGCTTCGTTGGCATAGTTTTATTACGGTACAACAGCAGTCTCAGGTTTCGGATTCGATCCCCGGGCAAATTAATATCGGGTTTTTCTACTCAATATTACCCTGAGTCTGGTATTTGTGCCTGATGGCCATAGGATTGCTCCTAGCACATCATGGAACGAAATACGCGAAGAGATGGCCAATAGTTGTGCGCAAATTGCAATAATGTGCCTGACTCACTAACAATTGAGAGTGAGTGTGTTTTTGTTTCACCAAAGCATTTTAACTATGATGCATCAGTATATAGCGAACAATTGAAGTTTCTAAGAACATAATACATATTTTACGCTTTATATATTTTAATAAAATTATTTAATTCTTTTAAAAATCTTTAGTTTTAGTAAGATTTTGGAAGTCAGGCGGACCGCTTGCAAATGCTCTATGGGTTCCATGTTAGTTATAGCTGGTTGAAGATAGATTCGCCGGCATAGATGTTTTATAACCACTAGTATATATACTAGGCGAAGTGGCGCTGTAATGGAGATGACCAGATAGCTCTAAGCGAGGTCAGTAGGACAGTAAACATGGATTATTAACTTTTTAAAATATTATTATACGACAATTATGACTAGTGTAGTTTGAAACATCGTGCTCCAGACTCATTTAATCTCTAATTAGGTAGATTTATAGTTAAATACGGTAATATTCAGATATTACCTAATTAGAGTATCTACTATCCACTTATTCCAGACTTAACCTTTATGTTCAGTACACAAAATGAAGATTGATATCTTTCAGTTATTATATTTTAAATCTAAATACTAGTTTTGGCGTTAGTCAGTAACGAACATTTGAGTAAATATACAAAAATCATGTAGATTTACGTTCTGTTACAGAGACACGAAAAATCTACGAATTAATCATATGTATATGTAAGTAAATAGGTAATAGATAGGAATAAAAAAATTGTATTGTCTTCACCCAACCATAAATAATAGAGATGGTAAACAATAAAACAAATCAGCCGTGGAATAATTTTGTATTCATGAGTAAACATTACATTAATACTGTTTAACCGTACACGATTACATGATTACAATATCGCAATAATTAAAAATAGTTGATCACCCAGCTTGACAACGATTTTTAATTATAGAAGTCAAGATAAATTAATTGACTAGAATTTCAAGACGGATTTGAGATGGACTAGCTTAGCGTCAAGGAATGGTAGGAAGTCTTGATAATAGAGAGATCGGGGAAGGAGTGATTTTGGGGTTTTGTATGGCGTCAGAGAGAGAGATGTCATAGGTATTTATCACTATGTCTTAATAAGTATTGACCACCATGCTCTACTTTGTCAAGAACGCAGCCTAAAGATCAAATTCTATATTTTAGAAACCAGCCAAATATTCTTGGTATCATAAAATAGTGTGCATGTCAAATCTTTGTTAGGTAATCTGGAGAGAGTCTAGAGTTATAGAGTTATTAATAATTGCGAATCTGCAAGGGGATATTCTTTTCTTTTTATTTAAATATTGAATTAAAATCTGTACGTTATATTTAAATTTTATAAAAAAATACATTTTAAGTTTGACACACGCTTTAAAAGACTTGAGATTAAATTAAATTTTCTGTAAAATGATGACTTCGGATTTGTAACATACAGCAATAACAAGGCGAAAATGGGTTAAGCCGGATTTTTAAACATAATCTAAAATGTCGTCATCTTGATGTTTACTTATAGCCGAGAGTTTTAAAAAGCTCGTCTTCGTTGATGTTGTGGTCGAAGAGTGGGCTTTCCCTGAAGATCACCGATGCGTCCGCTATGTGCATTTGTCGTTTGCCATATCTGTAACAAAATGTTTATTAACGCCATCTTATAGCTGTGAACAGAATTGCAAGGTCATGATCTGCGCTAGTTACAAAGTTTTCAATTGTTGTGGTATTGGTTCGACAGATGGCGCAATATCACGTTATGAGTTGGTGCCCAACGTGGGATTGAAAGATATATTTTTGGTTGACTATGCATCAAGAAATATGTATTATAAATTAATAGATAAATGTATAGTAAGTTTAATCTGGTGAAGTATCTTTAAAATGCGTAATGGATATGAAATATTAACTTACTACGACTTTATTCTAATGACTGCGGGATATTATACAGAATTGCTTTTTATTATAATTATTATCTGCTAGAATATTTCTTCCTAATGGAGGACTTATGATGTTATAAATTTAGGTGATGAGGGCAGTAGACACTTAACAGTACCAAAGCCATGTATGTTTTTTATTTAATGTTAGATAGCGTTTCTACTGTTTATATGCAGGCATAGAGCATTTTATAAAACGAGTGGCTAACCAAAATCGCCAGTCTTGGCACACTGCGTATTTTTTTTAAAAAGTATGTACTGACCTTCCTCGTCCATGCACAGAGTAATATTCCTGGAGCTCTTTCAAATAATTTGAGATTTGCTCGGCAGTGTCGAAGCGCTCTGGACGGCGCGGGCGCGGGTACTGCGCCTGCGTCGCGCACGACAAAATGGCCGACAGCAACAAAATGACGGACAGATACAGACGCATGTTGGCTGCAACAATATTATTATTTTAATAACATTATTAAAACTAAAAAGCTTATAAACCATAAACATAGCACTGGTCCCCGTTGAGAGTTGTAATTTTGTTTTAGTGATAGCATTAAATCGTTAATTTGTATAGAGCAAAGAGTAAGTTAATACTATTGATAAAACCGCACGTATGTAATATAGGTAAAGTCACTAATCTTAATGTCAGAAGATTTTGAATAAGAATTTTAAACAACTCTCCAGAGTATAATATTACAATTTATAATATTATGATTAACCCAAATCAGCGTATAGTGAGTTATTTTAAATCATAAGTATTATATAAATATACCACGCAATTATTTATGTTATAGCGGTTTATATTTTACAGCTGTAAGTCCATCATTATTTCTAATACGTTCAATATAATCCATATCGCCACCAATATCTGAACAATTCAACAAATCCAAATCAAGAAGACAAACAACTTTTATAATTGAAAGTAATTTTTAAAATAAAACGGAATAAATTGGTTTAAAAAACCCAAATCGAAATAAGTCAAATTAATATAATGGATACTGGTTATAATTACATAGTTTATTTCCTTATTAGATTAGTCTATTAGTGTTTATATGATAAAGACTCGAAGAGTCAGGGAGCGTGGAGAGATAAGTAAATGTCACGGTGCGATCAAAGTGGATCGGTAGCGATGTAATTGTCGGCGCTTTGTGGACTAGTATTGCAGTCGCGGTGGTTTAGCGACAATCCCATGATTACAATATAATGACTGCGTGTGCGTGGAGGGGAGATACATGTTGCAATTAATATGCATTTGTTTCATGTTCAGACTATTATGTTGCGTAAATGATTTGCGATATCGGATCTTAATCTTTGGAGGCCATCATAATTGGTGATTAAAGCTTTTAATCTTTTTAAAGTTTAGGATGAGCCCTATAACAGCTGTCATTGAAATCATGCCTATATATTTTTTTACGGTAGAATGCAATGTAAGCGATAACATATCATAATTTACTGGTGCAACTGGAGTAATAGTAAGGTAACCCTCCTTAAAACCGATCATAAGTTATTGATTTCGGAAAATAAATCGACAAAAATGGAACAATAATGAATACTAATCATTTATTTCAAGACGCTCTCAACCCCAAACACATTACTTCGACAACTGTTACAGGGCTCACCATAAATTTTACCACGCATAGTGTTTTATGTAACTTTAAAAATTGAAAATCCGCAAGGTAGGAAGCGACTATAAAATTTAAACATTAAATATGTTTTTTTTTATCCTATCTATCTCTAAGTTAAGTGCACTAAAAGTGTTTACGTTTTTGCAAATATTAAGCCAAGAACATTTAGTCCATTGAAATGTTACATTTTTTAGGCCTTACCTTGCGTTTTTTAGAGGACGCAATTTTATTTTTTAGAAGTGTAGGGGGGGTCAGTGTTAAGCTAAAACCAAGTTTGTGGGGTCGCCACCCTTGTCCCACGGCCGCCATCTTGGTTTGAAATGGTTTTTACGATGTATCTCTTAATCTATTTATCTGACAAAAAAAATTATAAACATTTTTGTTGCAAATTAAATTCTCTACAACTTTGGTCTAGTAACTTTTGTCGTAGAACTATAAATAAAAAAAGTTATAAGCGAAAATGTTAAGAATTCAATGTTAAGCAATGTCCATTGCAACGTCATCAAAACGTGTGTTTATAAGGTTCATAATACGTACAACACAAACCCGCGGTTGTCGGCTTGTACGCGAATTACTTGGATCCTGAATCGCTTTGAGACAGATGAAGCAATTGCTTAACATTTTTGCTTATAACTTTTTTATTTATATTTATACGACAAAAGTTACTGGACCAAAGTTGTAGAGAATTTAATTTGCAACAAAAATGTTTATAATTTTTTTGTCAGATAAATAGTTTAAGAGATACATCGTAAAACCATTTCAACCCAAGATGGCGGCCGTGGGACAAGGGTGGCGACCCCACAAACTTGGCTGTAGCTTTACACTGACCCCCCCTACACTTCTAAAAATAAAATTGCGTCCTCTAAAAAACGCAACCCCAAATGTAACTTTTCAATGGACTAATTAAGTAGGTGCTTAATAGTATCGTTATTTTTTTTAATTTTCTTAACAAAAGAGTTTCAATTACTTAAGGCGATACCACAAGGTCCATTTTCATACATTTTGTTTCGGCTTTAATCTGGGTAACTAAACAAGTATTGGCAAGTAAAGAATTTAATATGACGAAATTTTAAAGGCCGAAATATCCATGATTATTAATTATTTTTACATTTTTTTTTCAACTGCGAGAACTAATCACTAACAAGACGTGAATTTAAATTCTTTACTTGCCAATACTTGTTTAGTTACCCAGATTAAAGGCGAAACAAAATGTATGAAAATGGACCTTGAGGTATCGCCTTAACGAGCTTTGTTTAAATCCACGGCTCTTACAATTTGATTGACAGTAATTGTTTCAAAATTTTAGAAATTAGTTGAAGCCAGTTTCGTCATTTTCAGAGTAATTATAAACATCTATAAGCAACTAGTGACAGTTTGTTACGGCAATTTGCCCCGTGTATCTTACGCAACAAGACAGTTTCTACGCGACGCCTTTATCTCTGATCTAAGTGGCCCTTTTGACCCGTCAAGCCCGAAATAACCGCGATCCTATTTTTATAAATGGTTAAGATCAAATTGCCTATTCAATAGTTTACGTTGAACTCACAATGGTTTATTTTTGGCTGTTTGTTCGTTGCCATTTATATGCGGTCTCGCATTAAGTGTTTACGGTAGTGATCGGAACTTTAATGGTTAAGTCAAGGATACTACACTCCTTTACGTCCTGTATGTAAATCGTTTATTTGGCCTAATTTATTTAATAAAAGACGTTAAGTTGCCTTGTCGATCTTGAAGTGACTAGCAAGAAATTAGTCAGAAAATTCGATTTTCGACGGGACACATATTATGCAAATTACTACAATGATGTAGGAAATATCACATAGATCGTTAGCGATATTATAGAAAATACTTGACCATAAATAACACATAATTCTTTTAGCGTCAGTTTCATAGAGCACATTTCTATCTGTATAAACTTAAATCTAAAAAAATCCTTCGTCATATTTAAATATAAAACATAAATACCTTACTTGCTGTTAAAATATATCGGTTAATTGTCATATTTTAACAGTTTTAAGCTGAAAAGCCTTAACTAAATATTCATATGGACGTTATTATATTGAGCGTGTGGCGAATGAAGAGTGCTTGTTATTTTGGCGGGCATCGAGCGCTGCGCACACAGCTTGTGGGCTCGTAACCTCTAAAATAGACCTGGCGTTTTAATAAGCCTAGTAATTAATGTTTAGTGCGGCAAATATCGTAGACCTTTTAACAATTAAATATAAACAGATACTCTTAATAATATACATTGTTTTATTTTTATCACTGTCCTGTTATACGAACTATATCAAAAAAGGGAAGTCGTTGAGGCACAATAAATTTTAGTTATTGGAATGTTTTAAGGTGGTAGCTCAAGGTCCATTTTCATACATTTTGTTTCGGCTTTAATCTGGGTAACTAAACAAGTATTGGCAAGTAAAGAATTTAAATTCACGTCTAGTTAGTGATTAGTTCTCGCAGTTGAAGAAAAATGTAAAAATAATTAATAATCATGGATATTTCGGCCTTTAAAATTTAATATGACGAAATTTTAAAGGCAGAAATATCCATGATTATTAATTATTTTTACATTTTTCGCAACTAATCACTAACTAGACGTGAATTTAAATTCTTTACTTGCCAATACTTGTTTAGTTACCCAGATTAAAGCCGAAACAAAATGTATGAAAATGGACCTTGAGCTACCACCTTAAGGGAATGGTAAGGCCTATAATTTATTAGTCATCGATGCAAACAGTTGATTTAAGTTACTATAAAGTAGTATGTGTTTACCATGGTGCAGCAGAGCACAGTGACAATCTTACACAAAATTTTGATAATATTGTTTTTTTTTTGTAGATGATAAAACGATAATTTTATTGCGTTTAACTTTACAGTATTCATTTGTGAAAATGTAGGCTGTAATACTGCCTTTTTTTGTTTAGAACTTTGTCTTGCACCAGTCCATGGTTAAATTGCTTCACTTGAATTTCATCATCACATTTTAACGGTTCCGCTAACAAATACCTAATTCGTCAAAAAGAATAGCAGTTTATTTTGTACTTTAAATTACTTAGATTATTAATTCACTTAATCAATAAATGTAATTTTTTTCTTTAAGATGTGGTATCGTTAAACCACTTAAATCACTAAAATATCATAATACTTAACAATTTCCTTCTTTCATAAACATTTTGTCTGATGTCTGATGAATGGTTTACAATAATCACCTATTTCTAACATATGAAATGGTCCAACAAACATATATAAATAACCCACACAAGTATTTTATTATCTATACTATTATATAAAGCTGAAGAGTTTGTTTGTTTGTTTGTTTGTTTGTTTGTTTGTTTGTTTGAACGCGCTAATCTCAGGAACTACCGGTCCAAACCGAAAAATTCTTTTTACGTTGGATAGCCCTTTGTTCGTGGAGTGCTATAGGCTATATATCATCACGCTATACCCAATAGGAGCGGGGCAGTAATGGCTAATCTCAGGAACTACCGGTCCAAACTGAAAAATTCTTTTTGCGTTGGATAGCCCTTTGTTCGTGGAGTGCTATAGGCTATATATCATCACGCTATACCCAATAGGAGCGGGGCAGTAATGGCTAATCTCAGGAACTACCGGTCCAAACTGAAAAATTCTTTTTGCGTTGGATAGCTCTTTGTTCGTGGAGTGCTATAGATTATATATCATCACGCTATACTCAATAGGAGCGGAGCAGTAATGGCTAATCTCAGGAACTACCGGTCCAAACTGAAAAATTCTTTTTGCTTTGGATAGCCCTTTGTTCGTGGAGTGCTATAGGCTATATATCACCACGCTATATTCAGTAGGAGCGGAGCAGTAATGGCTAATCTCAGGAACTACCGATTCGAACTGAAAAATTATTTTTGTGTTGAATAGTCCTTTGTTGTGGAGTGCTCAAAGTTATATATCATCATGCTATGACCAATAGGAGCGGAGCAGTAATGAAACATGTTGCTTAAACGGGGAAAATTATGAGTTTTGAGCGCTTCCGTTGCCTGCGCTGCGTAAACGGTTAAAGTTATGCAACAATGATGTATGACGGGATTGTTTCACTTAAAAAGTTCTAAAAAATATATTATAAAACAAAGTTCCCCGCTGCATCTGTCTGCCTGAACGTGTTAAACTCAAAAAGTACCCAACGTATTAAGATGAAATTTAGTATGGAGACAGTTTGAGACCCCGGGAAGAACATAGGCTCCCGGGAAACTACTACTTTTATAACGGAAAACTTTAGTCTGAAAAACTTTATAACGCGGGCGGAGCCGCGGGCAAAAGATGTTTAATAAATTTGTAAAAGGGAACCAGGAATCGACTTATACGGAAGCTCGTCGCTGGTAGTCATCACTTAGTTAGTGAAAGGCTGGTAGGATAGCTAGGTTAGAGCCTATTTATCCTCACCGGTGAGCACAGCGGATTTTTTGTATAAAAATATAGGTGTATATTTCTCCTTGGGAGGTAATCCCAGTCCGAGTTGGCTTTTTAGTGACATTATGCTTTTTTAATTTTACTTCTAGCACTAAATGTTTGTAAATATACGTATTTATATAAGTATATAACTGTTTATTCTAATAATTATAATTATCATATATCTTAACCTGTCACAAGTGAAACTAGGTTCGCCTACGAAAGTAATAAATTTATTTAGTGACGCAAAGCACCTAACCGTTTTGTTTCGTTTGCCCAAATGCCTATAAGTATATTCAAATACAAAACCATATATGTTTACAAATCAATGTTGGCCATCTAAAAAGCAATTTAAATCCCCACATCCAATATTAATATCTCGAAGCACGATAAAACTGTAAAGAACAATTTGCCCCACAATTTGGCGGGTTATTGTGAAACGCGGGCAACTCGCCGCGGCTGAATTTACCCGCACGCCCAGCTCAACAAGTTGTAGGGATGTAGTTTTGCGAGTTTATCGATATCGATAATTAGTTAGAGCATAAGCAGTGAATTTAGTGCAATATCTACAGCTAGGTTGGATACTCACCTATTATAAGAGAGTGTATACTCAATATTAATTGTATAATTTGTTAAGAATGTAATCTAATCTTAATTGTTGATTTCTTTATTATTATGAAGGCAAATAAGGCGATACATATTATGCATCTGATGAAGTTATTTACTAAATGTTTTGACACATTTTACATTTACTAAATAAATCGCTATAGCAAATTAAAACTCAACCCTCTCGTGTAAAATTTAAAAAAAGATGCCATTTTTAAAACCATCGATAAACTATTAAATTTCGTAATTAAATATGTTGCAAGTTTAAAATATACATTTTCTATAAGTTCTACTAAAGATACGATGTCGATAAGTGCATCGCATCCCTACGCTGTTGATTTGTCGAGTTAGTAACAATGGCATACAATTTCTCGTCGATGCTAACGGTTTTTTACCTGTATTTTTCGTTTAACTATCTGCCAATTGATATTTGACTCTATTGTAAAAGTTCATCAGAATGATTTTTTTAAAAAGTCGTAGGTCAATATTGTTTTAAATATCCACCATTGTAATGCATTCATATGTTTTTTTTGTTATATAGGTGCTCACTGTTTGTCCATTTGGAAGTGTGTGTGGCGTAGTGAGTGTTGAGTCGGCTGTGAAGCGGCAGGCAGTACGTTTGATTCCGTTACCAATACATGTTGGTATGATCTGTGTAATCTTCAATTAAGTATTTGTCTTGAGTGTGAGTGTTCGCTATTTTAGAAATTTTATTCATAAACAAAAAAATATTCACGCAAAGCACCTCCAAAATATTCATCTGGTAAAATCTGCCTCCGAATGTACATTACTTTTAGGAATATTCTTAATTCTATAATTTCCATTTTATCAAATTTAAAAAAAAAACATACCTAACCACCATTACATGCATGAAATTTTAAAAGATTTCATGTTGTTCGTCTTTGTTTGTTATCTGATAACTCTTAGGATTAAATCTTTTTAGCATGGTTTAAAGTAATCAAAGTAGAGTGGGCAGGCGCGTCTAGACGTCAAATATTTCGTAGTATGTGTAGGTGTGAAGCTATTCTATTGAATAGATGCTCTTATCAATGGCAGACATTTCCGACGACTTGGATTTTTCTTTATCTTATGTTTTTGAATAAAAAATATTTCGTTTCAGATGTAAAAAACAGATAATATTTTAAAAAAGCTAAACCTCGAACATTCATAACGGTTTAATTATTGCATCAAGCGTAGGGGAATTATTCCAAGCGGGAATGCTCATACAAGCGATGATTCAACGTCGGCAAAAATATATATATATATATTTGCAATTTTTAAGCATTCTCTACCAGTCCACCTGAGGTGGCGCTGTTACTCATAACCTTAGATAAAGTTTGGTTAAAGTTTAATTGAAAAAAAAAATAAATGTTGATTTATATTATTCTCCTGTACGTATTATGAACTAAGTTTACTCACGAAGCTTCTTCAGATATGCCTTACACGCAAAGCAAACCAACTTCAAGTACAACATTTAGAAACTATTTTAAAATTAACGCACGGTTTCCATTTTTGAATAACAAACGTCCCACGTTTGCAATGTGGCCAACTCAAAGGCGTAAATTCATAGAACGTCGGATATTATTTTCACGGTTGGCAACACATTAACTAGAAAAC
The DNA here is from genome assembly GCF_014839805.1 of Manduca sexta. Classification (NCBI taxonomy): domain Eukaryota; kingdom Metazoa; phylum Arthropoda; class Insecta; order Lepidoptera; family Sphingidae; genus Manduca; species Manduca sexta. The sequence continues at coordinate 13,687,359 of NC_051132.1, forward strand.
GGAACGTGAGGCAATATGGCGGGCCGGCGGCAGAAATGGCGACAACTTTAGCGCATTAAAGTTTTAAGTTTCGTTGCTTGTTAACAGACGTAATTACTCTTGCTTTCTGCTAAACTAAAAGTGGCGATGTAGGTTGGATTTGCAAGAATAAATGTTAGTACCGTTTTTTTGTTCAATGCCTTGTAATCGGCAAGAAAATATTTCATTTTATTTTTAAGAATAATTTTTTATATTCATAGAATAAAAGTAAAATATTTACTTGTACAATTTCATGTAACTTCAAGTATACATTTTGAAATGAAAACCTCGAAAATACAATCATATTTTTCAGTTTTATATCGACATTTTATAAGTACATTATATTCATAATGAAACTGGAAAAAGACTGCCAAAAAATTCACTGTCCTAACCGATTGCCTATTAATCTTCAATCGCTTCTGGCGACTCGCACAAAATGGTCCCCGAAGGAAATCAACTGCTTAAAACACTCAAGACATGTGCGATCTCAATTTAAGCTCACTAATAAAATATTTAAGACCTTTTTAATGGAATTTAAACGGTTTATAGCTTTCTAGGCCTTTGATTCGAGTTACTTTGGCGTTTGAGACATTTTCCTTTTGGTTCTTACTTTAATTAACAGTTTAATCTGATTTTACAACTTGTGCCTACAACTTGGCCGCGAGAATTTCCTTCGTATTAGGGGAATTAAATAAAAGCACAACTTCTGCGAATGCCTTTTCCACCTGAGCACTGCGTCTGATGTCGCTAAGATAAGCCCGTCCGTTTTTATATTGGAGACCACACATGAGTGTATTCTTAAGAATATAAATATTACTACACATTAACCCGGCGCAACGAACGTGAACGAACGAAAGTGAACGACCTGGGACATCGCTATATACAGAACCCTTCTTAAATCCTTACACAGACGTCTAATGTTCTACAAAATGCCAATTTAACTTTCCCTCACAAAGAGTTGTACTTCAAGTGGCGGTTACGACATTCCACGTGCAATTCGGGCTGAATTAACAAATGGAGAATATGAAGAATGCCGTAAGCGGCGTACTCTGTCGTACACTTATTGAGATAAACATCACGTTTAAATAGAACCGCTAAAAATAGAGGACAATGCAGGGTCCTACACAATTTATACGATAAACCCTTTTATTCCAATTATGTTTTATTATATTTCGAAGGATTGGGGATTGATTGGTTTTGGGTATTCTTACCGGATGAATGGAAGGAAACCCTGGTTATAATCTCCTGTTTTGATAATTACTTTGATAAATAAATGAGTGCTTATTGAAACGGTAACGCTTTTTATTATTGTTGGATGACATATTTTTAATTTTATCTTGCAATAGTTTCCGTTCGTTAGATTGTACCAAGATCTTTGATGCACGAGTTGGCTGGCTTATAGTTTGAACTATGATTTAGTTGAAGTATATTCTGTTGTCCTAGCAATTATGCAAGCTAAAAGGCAAGACCCTAGCGGCCCTTCACCAAGCTTTGGATCAACGTTAGATAATGGTTTTAAATCGAATTCTTCTAATGGGAACTGCTTTGTAGTTTGAGAATTGTTAGTCGACAGTAATAAAATAAATGTATAATTTATTATTGTACATTTTTATAGTATCACCATGCTGGTCTACTGTAAATAAAATACTCTAATGTGCTACTCTACCAAAACTCAATAATACGTTCCTGTGGATCTTGTCGCTTAGAGAGGTGGGTGTAGGTTGTGGACATGCCTAGGCTATTTTGAATTGAGTGTCGAGACTGTACAGCGTGTTTTTGAAGAGGCTACTTCACATACTGACGTTGTTCCAATCACATTATTGATGAAACAATACATTTAATTAATCGGCAGTTGTTTTCAGGGTTAAAGGATATTGTGGATTGTATTACCTGGTATTAAGTATTACGTGGTTTCGAAGTGCAAACAATAAAATACAAAATTCATGGTTGTATTAAGTACTACTGGGTCGTTACAGTAGAAAAATCTATTTCTGGTGCAATGAAGCCACGTACGAGCATTGTTTTGCTTTATGGCCGATTTTAATAAATGATCCCAATCTTAATCTGCACTCCGATCCCGATAATAAACCAATCAAAATAAGTTATTTATAAGTACACCAAAAATACTTTATTTTGATTGATTCATTTTTGCGATCGAACGAAAAAAGGGTTTGGGATTGTTTATTGAATTTGGCGGATAAAGGTAATACCTGATCATTATGAATCCTAAAATATAATTTCTTCAGTGTGACGAGCGAATTACAAAGCCTCTTAATGCTTGACAATTAATACATTTGTGTGTGGTCAGTAGTTCAATCTATCAGCCGTGATTTGCTCGTCTCTATATTCAGTCTCATAAAAAAAAATATACCAAAATACGTAGACAAAGTTGCAAGCAATGCACGCTCCTATTTCTCCTTGTCTTATGATCAAGGTGATAATATTATTATGACGCGAGCCTCTCATATCGGCAATAAAATCGAATCACCAAGAAACTCCGCCGACAAAACAATCTATCACTGATAATATTTGATAAGGAGTGACAAAACTATGATTAGTTCGTTTAAAAACTTATTACGTTTATTAGTATTTATGATAAAAGGGTATAGTATTCAAAATCCTTTGTTGATCCAGTTGTATAATAGGTAATAATAATCTGTGTCCAAAGCTCCATAAAATGACTTCTGATCGATACAAATAGAATTATAACTGTTGTTTAGAAATTTGGAAACGAAACTCTGTAACTTGATTGTATTTTATCAAAATAATCTATTTACAACGTTTAGCAAATATCGCAGTGAAAATTGTTTCCTCATTGGTTTGTTTTTGGATTTTTTAGACTTTGTAGACAAATAATACTAAAAAATTATCTATCTAATACTAATATACATATAGCTAAAGCATATAAACAGAAAAATTCGAACATATTCAAAAGTAAAAAAATAATTATATCGCCTTTACACGTTTTTATTTAAATAGTGTTTTTTTTATCTAAAATAAACATTAAATCGTAGAACGACGCAGAAAATGAAGGCAAAACTTACAAAATTACAACGAATCAAGTGCTATCATCCTTTTGAAGTCAGTAAAAGATAAAATAGACCATGTTCAGATAAGAATAATAATTTTTGTGTAGATAAGAAATATATCGGCGATTTGTAGTTCTAAATTTCTCCAGATATTTTAATCTTAACAAAACTAGAGATGACTACACCTCGACAGTCGACATGCACGTCAAAAATGTGAATGTAGTAGTTGCGCCTCTGTCAATCCCATCGGGAATAAGACGCGAGTATAGGGCTATGTACTATACCGTCCAGAAATGAATTACAGAACATTGTAATTTACATGGCACTGCACTGTAGTCTTCATCCTGAGACAGGCGCAAAGTACAATTTTGTATCAGCGAGAGACTGGAATTTGTCTCCAATATGGCGATAGGCTCGTTCCCTATCACATCAAGGAACGGAACACTCATGGCGAAGAATGAGTACCCTGGTTGCACCCCTTCGGAGATAACGATATGATGTTTGTGTGTACAATTTTATATTTAGCCTCTCTTTTTTTTTAATTAGCTTCTCGTATGAGGGATTCCGGCTGGGCGAGTACCGCTGCATTGTGTATTTCTGCCGCCAAACTGCAGTGTATTTGAAAGACGTAGAAATTATATCTAGAGGTCCTGGGAATACCTTTTTTACTATAAGTTATAAATTAGGCACATCTGTAGTATTTATAGCTGAAGAGATAGTTTTTTGTTGTTCATCTGAACGCTCTAATCACTGGAACCCGAAAGTTTAAACCTATTCTAAAAATTAATTAATAGTTACTTACATTATGTTTGCGTGATATTTTTATTCCATTAACTATATACCGCCGGAATATATTTAATCGAAACTAATTATTTTGTAACTTGAACACAATAACATAATATATTTTGGGAAAAACGCTCACAAGCGGATATAAAATATTACAATAGTTGTATATCTAACCCTTACATATTTTTAATTATAGAAAAGTATAATCAGTTATTTATTTGACATGACATGAAATGGCCGAATTAATTGCGAAAAATCTTTAATTATAATGTTAAGCGAAATTTCAGTAAATATATTACAGGCTATGAAATATATGTGCCACCGAAAAGTAATGCAAATAAGGTCTCACGTGAAGAGTCGGTGATACAGTTATTATTACACGTAAAAAAAACTGTTAAAGGCTAATGTTTCATTTGTCAGTTTACTGAACTTATCACGCTAATATGGAACGTACTGAATTATGAATAATATTGTTATTATTTACATATATTTCGATGGCATCGCTTTTAAAAAAAAAATTGCTTAATTATTGTTCCATTAAATATTATTTATAAATGATATAAATAAAATATTTCTGTATAATTGAAAGACGCATCAAGCCAATATAATTTTGTAAGATTTCCAAAAGCGATTTTTTATTCGACATAAACTTAAACTGAACGCTTTTAATACCCTTTCGAAATATTTTGTTCTTGCATTGGAATGTATCCCCAAAAAGGAAATAGGTACTTGAAGTTTATTTGGCTCTAAGAATAACCGCAAATGATTTATTTCAGTCTTTCCTTTATATCCCTAAATGATAATAACTGGCAGCTACTTATATATAAAAAAAAAACTAGGTAATTACAGATTCCACGTCTTTTGACGAATCGATGAAGTTATTTTTTGAGTTACTCTGCCAAGTCAATTCTTTCTTATAAATGGATGGGTCTAAAAGTATTCTTTTAAAGATTTTGCCATTTATCCAGTACCTTTACGGTTGGTGGGAATTTTTTTGAAATAAATGACCAGCGCCCATGCAAAAAGCGGACATGTCTTCCGCTATAACATTTTTTTTAATTACTCTATGTTGAGTTGAATCCATAATATCTTTAGTGATTAAATCAAAATATTATGGTTTATTCCTATGTGATAATAAAAATACGTTTACATATTTTGAGAGACCAATTTAACATAAATTGAATTATTTATATATTTTAAATAAAACTATTTAAAGAAACCTTCTTCGTCATAACTCACAATGGCCATAAAATACAACAATTTAAAAAAAGAACAAGTTTCGAAATATAAAAATCACTAGTAAAAAAAGGTACAAAAATACACTGACATCGAAAATTAAACATTATAAGGCACGTACCTGATATTTTCGACTTGGTTTAATTAAGCTGGTCCCGAAGACCTCTCGCGCTGGCGGCTTGGCTCCGAAGTGGGTAGGATAGGCCACGCGGCGGCTTTTATGGGCCACATGCGTTGTATGCGCGACAGGTGGGCGGGACGTGGCACAGAGTTCAGAGAGACTCCTGATTACGGACATTATATTTTTTTAATTTGGTTACCCTAAGGACCTTAAGTTTTGGAAAAATATTGTGGAGGCTGTAATAAATTAAGTTTTAAATATGCTTTGTTCTATCCTAGAATTTTATTTCTTTTGAAATCAGTCATATCCTTAACGTAATTGAAAAAAATATTTCGTTAAAATCTTATTTTTTACTCAAATTAACTACCATTATACCTCTAAGTACCCAATACCTATGCTAGTGCTATAAGATTTTTGTTGGTAGAGCGGCGCTGTACTATGGAGCATGGGCGGCCTAACCAGAATGGTCATAATTTTAAATGTAGCATCGTGAATCATGCTATTCTAATAAGAAAAATCTTGAAGACTATACTTTTTCCCAGAACATTATGGACAGGGCCATAACGAGTATTTTTTGCGACCGATTCAAGCTTTTATAACTGCGCCCATGCATCATCTAAGACTCGATCCTGTTGTGGTAATTTCTGTGCCTCCCCAGGGCCTGCGTCCAGTGTCTGAATAGCGCTGGCACCGCCCCAGCTACGGCACTGCTATGAGTGATGAGCGAAAGGGATCTGGCGTTTGTTAAACTATTATTATAAAATAAAAAGATCATAACATTTATCCCAATGTCTCAGCAACTGTGGGCCTACGGTACCTCACTTTCACGTAGTTTTGCAAGTTATGTGATTCGAAACTGGTAATTCATCACCCGGCATTAGACAGCTTTGACTACCATCTAAACCCTGAGAAGTTAGAAGGTTCTGTGCTCGGGAATAGAACTACAAAATTTAAAAAAATCAATACTCGACTCCACAGTTTCCGTAGTTTGATAATGTTGGTGCGACAAACGCATCTTGCCGGCACGGGCGCGTCGCGCGCCGCTCGGCAGTTTCGGCTTTTTGTAATTAAACGCTTCCTCGCAACGTCGCGCACGGAAACGTAACGTCGACGACACGACGCAACGGCACGAGGACTACTTGGTGGGTACTTTTATCGTAGCACTCAAGTGCTCTACAGGGCTACGCGTTACAATTAGGTTCCGCGTAATTTGGCCGTATTAGCTGTGTCAGTGAAAAGGCTACTTTGTAATATCAGGAATATAATAATATTCAAGGACATATAGTGCAATATAATGTCAAAAATGGAATAATGCTAGCTTGAGATTTAGACGCTTCGCTAGCAATATTAGATCTACATTCTGAAGTTTGCTGAAATTACTAGTCGAAGCAACTATCAGCTACCATGGTTGATTGATTTATCAGCTGTGGGTTCACCTTGCCTAAGCATTCAAATTCAAATATCGAATATCCTTCCACCAGTAACATGTACAGTACTAGTGGTAGGTCTATCATATGTGAGAGTTCGCCTGGGTAGGTACAACCGCAATGTCTGCGGCCAAGCAACAGTGTGTAGTCACTATTGTGTTCCAGTTTGAAAGATATTGTAGCCAATGTAACTACTAGACATAATAAGACTTAACATCTCATGTCCTAGCATGGCAAGAGCAGTGGAATACTTTGTAATTCAAGGTGTTGGATGGTGTTTCTACTGTTTATGGGCGGTCAAATCTTTTACCATCACGCGATCAAGCGAACGTCAAGCTCGTCTCGTCATTAAAAGCAATATAAAAAAATAATGTTACGCAGCATCCGAACAAACCTTTAGATGAGCTCTCGGTATTAAAGCCCTTCTCTTAAAACTTTTGATGGATCTTAACTATATCCACGAGTATACAATTATATATTCTACAATATTCCGCAGATAGGGTTCATAACGTTACCAGGAATATGGTAATGCGCTAAGATGAGGTTATAAATAACTTAATTAATTTTTAAAGGTTGCAAGCGGTCCATTCGACCTCACACCTTGCCAGGTTGTAACACAATCTTATAATAAGAACCTTGTAAGTATAAATTTCTATATTTAGAGATTTTGAGGACCTCATGCTAAATTCAACGGTTTTGAGATAAAAGATGGAAATATTAAAATTAAACTAATTTTTAGATTTTATCGTGGTTTTAATATTTTAATTTGTTGCCGATGTTTCGAAGACTGCTTTCGTGGTCACGGGTCTCCACCGTTTAAAAAATAGTTTAATTTTAATGTCTAACATTCGAACATAAGAACATTATAAAAGCGTGAACGTATACTAATAAATATTATTTGAGAAGAGCGCTGATTAAAAAGTGCTTAAATATAATTAACGTTGAAATATTCTTTTGTAGATAGAGTAAGGTTTATTTATTTATTTGAACAGCCAACACAACATACGCCTTACATAGTTTTTTTTTATAACAATTCAGTGCTGTTTTAATTACAGGCTGTCACAGCATGAACATATTACATAACAATAAATAATTGGCTGCACCATAAGTGCAGTATATTCTAAATATAAGACTGAATATATAACTAGATTAAGGTTACAACAAGCGAGTTCAATATTTTCTTTTTGAAGATAGGAAGTGAGTCATTAAAGATTGATGGTAAGTAGTCACCGTTATAGACCAATATATAACGTCACCGTCGCCCATAGACGTCATCCAAACCTAGGTAACAGTCAAGCCGCTGCCTATAATAAAAAAAAAATAAACCTCATTTTAAGACGGACATGTCAAGTCATGGATTTAGTTTGTATTTAAATGTATTTGTTTTAATAATGCGAAAATAATAATTTGTGAAGGGATTTTTGTTCGTTTATAAAACTGCCTACGATGCGCCGTCATAACACGGTGGATCTGTTCATGCCGTAAAGAACCAACTGCTGTGAACGAGTTTACTTTTAAGGTTATAGCTTAAGGTCCATTTTTCATACATTTTGTTTCACCTTTAATCTGGGTAACTAAACAAGTATTGGCAAGTAAAGAATTTAAATTCACGTCTAGTTAGTGATTAGTTCTCGCAGTTGAAAGAAAAACGTAAAAATAATTAATATGCCTGGATATTTCGGCCTTTAAAATTTCGTCATATTAAAAAAAAAATTAAATTCTTTACTTGCCAATACTTGTTTAGTTACCCAGATTAAAGGTGAAACAAAATGTATGAAAATCCATTTTCATACATTTTGTTTCACATTGTCCACCTTAAGCTATAACCTTAAAAATAGTTTAATCTTAAGAAAAAATCTTACCCTGATAACCTTAGAACAGTTTCAGGCGGTTACGGAATGAATATGTATTTTGAACCGACTACAAAAACGGAGGAGATTATCAATTCGGCGTGATTTTTTTTGTAATGTTTTTTTTTTTTACCTCAGAACTCTCTCATTTACGGACCCATTTGGATTTTTTTTATTCAAAACAATATACCTCCAGATTGGTACCATAAAGGTTTTAAAATATTAAAATTAAAAAAACTAGAATAATTATGTTGTCTAAGTAGACAAAATCGCAAATTTTATTTTCTTGTGACGTTTTTAGTTATGATTTTGCCTTGAGTTTGGTTGAGTGTACTTCTTACATACTTATACATATAGCATAACACCTTTTCCCCTTGTCAGGGGTAGGCAAAGGTGTAACTCCTCAGCGCGATAGTCGTATTGTGAGCAAAACACAACTAGGCCATCGAGACAGTTTATTTTTTACTAACACAAAAAAGCAAAAAATAATTTTAACAAAAAATGAAACCGCCTTCAAAAACCACTCAAAACCAAAAAATACTTTCACGTCATAGGCCTTTACTGGATACCAATTTTGAGTCGGTGCCTAATTAAAATTGTTAATTAAGCTTCCCCTTCATCACTATTATCACTAGTATAATAAATGTCAAAACTAGGTGCATCCAATACAGCATAGTCTCAGTTACGACCAATAAAGACGTATAATTTAAAAAAATCGGCAAAATGATATCAGCCTGCTTTTGCATAATTTTCATAAAGGCTCGGCATAGTTGTCATTTTGTTTTGGTGTCCCACTGCACGTGATGGTAAACAGAGATGGGTCCAGATAGTGTAGTGACGATAATCACCCCTCGTCAATCGACACAATTATGTCGGCCTGTTTGCAATTCTGCATACCGCCGTCCACGCTGTCCACGAACACAATTTCAGGGCTATTTATTTCAATATACCGTTTACAATATCTCCTGTATAGCGATTTTTCATCAGTTTCAGTACATCTTTATAAACTGGTATAAACTCCGACGCTAGGAGTGGTGTTAGAGAGTAGATTATGTTGGCGTCACCCGCTTGTGTAACACAACGTGCAAGCGAAAATCGTCAATGACACTCATATTAATGAGCACTGAGACACGAGGAGAGAATTGCTTATGTGTTAACCCGCAACGATGAAATAGTGTGTTTAGTCTAAATCCTAATGTCCAGTAGGATTTTATGACGTTTAGGGTCGTCTCGCCACATTATCGGAGTACAGCCGGTGCTCTAAAAATTAGATTTTACACGAGGGCCAAAAATTGGCTTCACCGCTCTTCTTTTTAATTTTTTTAAAACTAATCGTGCATCGTTACATGTGTAATAAATTAAATCTATTAGATATAATAACCAAAATTTATAAATAAATATATACAAAATAAAAAAATATCTGCATTTGCATGTACATATTTTTTTTGTGAATAATATGTTTCTCAATTTAAAATTTAAATTCAGACCTCTTCGGATCCGATTTGGAGTTACCTTACACGCATGCTGTTTTTTTCAGTGAGTATGATTCTCATTTATCTGAATAATCTGAATGAATCACGTTGACGAGCATTCTGTATCAGATCCAGAATAATTCCAATCTGCTAATAAGTGAAAGCATATTTCACTTTCATAGAGTATTAGAAATGTAAACAATGTTTTTATAAAATAAATATGTACATACATAATATATTCAGGAATTTAATAAGTTTATATTTTAATTTTGACATGTTTAATTTTATATGTATGTGTCATTTTATATCCCTTTATTCATTTATTTTACAATAAACAGTGGACAATCTGTAAGGGCAATAACTTTATTTAGTTAGTTTAGCAGTTTACACTGCATCCGCGGCAACACACTTTTATGTATCTACCCACTAATTAGTTATATTAACATCATTCTGTACCACTCATTTGTTCTACTATTTCATATTTACATTCACGATTCCCGGTAACTCGGATCTTACGTAATAATGTTTATATTTCTACATAAAGGTTATTGATAGTTCATAGTATGTTTTCAAAATATTCTATTATAATTTTATTGAAAACTCGACTGGAAGGGAGAGCTTCGCAGTTGGCAGTCGGAGGACTACTTTGGAACGTCGTGGAGGATGGAGTTAATAATTCCTTTGTGTCTGGTTTTTAAATTCTGTTTGGCGAGCTACCATGAGCAATATAGAGGTATGTATATTGGTTTAATATTCTCATGCAGTTAAAATAAGGACATCCATGTTTCGTTATGCTTATTTCTAAAAAATCATATGATTTCACGAACCTTTATAGACTATAACCATATTATCGGTACTTGTGTGACTTGGAAGAAAAAAAATATCAAAATACTTTTTTCCGAATCCGGCGAGTGCTTCACGGGTATACTACTGTCTACCACAGATAAACTTGATGAATACAAGAGCATCAAGGTTTTTTGGGAAATAATAGATTTGATTTTTCCTTAAGGTTTTTGTTTGGCAGTGGAATCACTGATCGACCCAATCCGTTTGGGTTGTAGAGAAAAGAACTTATACTGCAGCTCTTACATGTAGTGAATGTATTTTTTTTTTATATAGTTGTAATGGAATAGGCGTTTGTCTTCCATCTCACCTGATGGAAAGTGTAGATGAAGACGAAGGTGGTAAAGGCTTTCAGAGTTCACCTTATCAGGAAATAAATTTTATAAATATTGTATTATTTCTAGTGCCTCAAGCTTCATCGGATAAATGGGAATCGTACGTTTTCAATGAAAAGGAATATTTAATACAAAATTTGCCAGTAAATTGGGAAAACGCGAAGATATTGTGCCGGTAGGAACAAATATTATCATTATGTTAATTAAAGACGAAATTATAATTTATAAGTACATACTAATAATATTCTTTGATATAACACTATAATAAACATTCAAAACCATTCCACTGTATATGCGTCATTAGCTACGTAACAATAATTTATATCCAAAACATCCGCACACTATTTTACATTGATAATACTACAAGATTTCATAATATCAATGTTTTATTAATTTTTTCATAACAGCGGCCACCACAACGGTTCCCTGGCCATCTTGGACACGAGAGATAAAGCAGAATTCTTGGCCGAAGCACTTTCAGAGTCGCAGTTTTGTGAGTCTCTTTTTTCGCCATCTTTACTCATAAACTATTTCGTACATATGCTTGTTATTCTAACATCATTAACTGAGGAGTAAATTGAACCTAACGATTCTTTTTTTTTTCTACGACTGTGAAATATAATTTCTTTTTAGTATATTCTGATTAGTTGTTATTGGTTAGTAAGTTATTGTTAAACTGTTATAAGTGTTCATTTTTAGCAGCTATTACTAATCTATAAATATATTAAAAAATATGACCAAGGCATGATTGTATGAAGCTCAAAGTCATTACTAATTCTTAGATTTAAGTTCTCGCCAGGTCCTTCGTTCTTGATGCAGTTTAAGGTCAACGCAAGAATCCAATAGATAAGTTTTATTTATTTATTTAAGGACCTCCAACAAAGGATACACGGCATATAATAAATACAATGTTGTAGCATTTGTACAATTAGCAATGTGACGTGCCTCTTCAATTATAGGAGATCACAACATGCAAATTTATATATTGGTACAGCGGCAAAAATATTAATTTTTGTTATAAATATGATTTAGATATATAAGTAGAAACTCAAAACAGACAAAAAAAGATATAATAAGAAGTGAAAAAATATAACAAGATCTTATGTTATAACATGTGATGGTGAAAGTGATTCATTATAGTTTTGATTGAGTTTCGATTTTAGCTATAGAATCAGTATGGGTTGGAGCCAGGAGAGATTCCGCCGAAGATCCAGAAGGGTACAGGTGGTTTCATGGCGTGGAACTCAGGAGGACCGCGTTGGATATCCTCAGGAGTGAGGGAGACAGCAATGTAGCTCGGCATTATCCTGTGGTTAGTAATAATCGTTTAAACTTTTCATTATTATATTACCCATTATAGAATAATAAACGTCGATTTCTGACAAGATCAATAACTCAGGCTTTTTTATACACTTTAGGTGGTGGTGATCGGCTTACCTTACTATTGTTGGTTGATTCTAGGCAACAAAAAATATATTTTGTGAATATAATTTAATAGATGTTGTAGAAAAACTAGCTCCGTTTTAATCACGTTTCCTCGTGTAATTATTTGATCGCCAAAATATTACAACAAACTGGAGGTACTACTGGTGGTAAGTCACATATGTGAGAGTCCGCCTGGGTAGGTATCACCGCAATGTCTATTTCTGCCGCCAAGCAGCTGTGTGTAGTCACTTTTGTGTTCCGATTTGAAGGACATTGGTGTTGGATGGTGTTTCTACTGTTTATGGGCGGTCTTATCGCTTATCATCACGCGAACGGCAAGCTCGTCTCGTCATTCAAAGCAATAAAAAAATCGTCGACTCTATTTTCTTCAAGTATAATATTTGCGAAAGTATATATGATACCTAATTATAGACTTATAGTTATTAATATTATTTCAGTGGCTGAACAGGACCCATGTCCCGGTGCCAGACGGGGGCGCTGACTGCGTCGCCCTGGAGAGAGTATACCACGACAAGCCCGTGTTTCTGGACCTCCCCTGCAGCTTGGAGAGGCCATTTGTGTGTGAGCGAGGTAAGCTTCTGGAACATCCTGATCTTAGGTGGAGCTACTAATGCAATTTCTTTTCTTCACCGTTGGTTTTTGCTAGTAATATTATAAATCCTTTTATTTCCTCCTTCCTGCCGGCCCGAGCTGGTTACTGCCTTGTATTGCTTAAAATTTTTATCTCTAATTTAAAATGTCTGTAGTTGTATAAGTGATTTTAATTGTTATTTAGAAATAATAGTAATTATTCTTATGAATTGTGACGTATCATAAGTGCAACTTTATTCGCCTACGTGATAAAGTATTTTATTTATTTATTTAAGGTGGTAGCTCAAGGTCCATTTTCATACATTTTGTTTCGGCTTTAATCTGGGTAACTAAACAAGTATTGGCAAGTAAAGAATTTAAATTCACGTCTAGTTAGTGATTAGTTCTCGCAGTTGAAAGAAAAACGTAAAATAATTAATAATCATGGATATTTCGGCCTTTAAAATTTAATATGACGAAATTTTAAAGGCAGAAATATCCATGATTATTAATTATTTTACACTTCAACTGCGGAAAAATCATAACTAGACAAGATTAATAGCAGATTAAAAGCCAAAAAAATGGACCACCTAAATCTAACTAAAAGTATGTCTGTTTTGCGTCCAAGGATAAATCGCTGAACTAATTTTGAATAAATTAGTACGGAGTGACCTTCATCCGGGAGTAAAAACATATATATTTTAAAATAATTGTCACAAATCGGTTATCACAAATGATACACCTTTAAAGATCGCAGAGCACGTAGTAATTTGATTTAGATATTTAAGATCCTTAATTTACACTATAGACTGAATTACGGACTACATTGTTAATAAAACCACTATGACGGATCACTGTTATTTAATTTGATATCTTAAACATAAACTTAAAGAACTACATTATTGTGGCTGCTCGCCGGCAGCCCGTGACAGGAAGAAGGAAGTGGAGGCGTGTTGCCACAAAAACAAATTAAATTACATATTAACAAATGTTACCCTAAACAAATATAAATGTACCCATTCAACATGCCTCCTTACATTTATATTTTAACTAAATCATATCATACACTACTCATATCAAGTATTTTAAATTAAAACAATAGCTCTATAAACATTACCTTCAGTATAACATATTAATTGTAACTTATTTTTTTTTTTTTTTTTTTTATATTACAATTATCATCTTTTAATTAAACAATTTAAACCAATATTTATCTCAACATAATATCCATCTGAAAGATAAATTACTTTTACAACAACTTTAACATATCTCTAAATTTATTAAATTTATTACTTCCCAATGGTTTTGTTAAAATGTCAGCTATATTTTGATCAGATGCAATTTTTATAACATCAATTAAACCAATTTTAACACTTTCATGAACAAAATGATAATGAACTTCAATATGTTTTGAATTTTTGTGAAATTTCCGTATTTAGCAATAATTTGAGCTCCAATATTATCTTCATATATTTTTACAGGTTTACAATCTTTCTGACAAATCTCATTAATTAAACAAACTATAAATTTAATTTCAGTAACAGCTTCTGACAGCGCAATGTATTCAGCAAATGTAGATGACTTTGTTACACAATTTTGTTTCTTTGATTTCCAAAATATTACATTCCCAAACAATCTAATTACAAATCCTGTTGTTGATTTCCTACTGACAATATCTCCTGCAAAATCTGCATCTACATAACAATCTAACATATCAGAATTTATATTCATGTTATAAATTAATTTTATATGTTTTGTTAAGTAAAGATATTTAAGTACTGCATAAAAGCATATTTAACATGTGTCTCATTATAGCAATTTTGGAATCTACTCAAATAATTAACACTGAACGATATATCTGGTCTTGTACCTGAACTAATATATAAAAGTGCTCCAATTAAATTTCTATATTTTACATTCTCATTTATATTACAGTTTTCTAGTTTAAGATTTACTTCCATTGGTGTAGTATATAACTTTGTATTTATTATATTATAACGCTTAGCTAATGATTCTATATATGATTCCTGACTCAGTGTCATGGTCTTATTCTTTTTATAATCATAATCAATATGTATTCCAATGTATTCTTTAACTTTACCCATATCCTTCATAGTAAATTTACTTAACAGTTTGTTTTTAATATTACTCATTACCTTTTCATCTTTACAACATATTAACAAATCATCAACATATAACAAAATGTATACACTCACATTAGTATCCAATTTAAAATATAAACAAAAGTCATATTTACTTCTCTGAAATCCAAGACTAGTTAAAAACTTATTGACACATTCATACCAAGCCCGAGGGCTTTCTTTTAAACCATATAATGTTTTATTTAATTTATAAACTCTATCAGTGCCATCATCATAACCAATTGGCTGCTTTACATAAACTTCAGATAAAATTTTACCATTTAAAAAAGCAGTTTCAACATCCATCTGATGTATATTAAGATTATTTTGACAACAATAAGACAATAACAATTTTAAAGTTTGCATTTTAGCAACGGGTGAATATATATCATCAATAAAATCTTTTGTTGAAAACCTCTTACTACTAACCTAGCTTTAAATTTATTTTCGGCTTTCTTTCTGTATATCCATTTCACATCTAAAGGCTGTTTGTCTGCTGGTTTACTTACAAGTCTCCAGGTCTCATTTTTTGCCAAACTGTTCATCTCACGATTCATAGCCTCAGTCCATTCTTTTGCTTCATCGCTAGTTATTGCCTCCTGAAAATTATCTGGAATCATAGCATCACAATAGTTAACAGTTATACAATAATAACCAAATTCTTCATCAAACCGAGTTGGTGGCTTGATTTTACGCCGATTTCTTGTTTCAATTACTTTATTATCATCATAACTTTCATTTGTTTCAGCATTCAAATCTTCATTAATTTTCTCATTATTTTCTTCTGCATTAGTCTCTTTCTTCTCTTCTATAATTTTCTCTTCCAATTTATTCGGCTGGCTATTACTTTTATCATTTTTCTCTTCTCTATTATCATCGAGACCAATACACATTACATCATCTTCAATTATATCACAATGTCTTGCTACAACTATTCTATTGTTTATTAATACTCTATATCCAACATCTGTATAGCCCATTAGTATGCCAAGCTCGGCTTTCCTGTCCCATTTACATTTTCTCTTTTCCTCTGGTGTTCTAACAAATACTTTACTTCCATATATCCTTAAATTTTCAATGCTTGGCCTTTGTTTGAAAAATATCTCATAAGGCGTCTTCCTTTCTATAGTGCCATTTGTTAATGTTCTATTCTTTAAATAAGCTGCGGCCATAACCACTTCAGGCCAAAATCTTTTATGCACTTTTGCCTCTGCCAATAGACATCTTGACATATCCATTATTGATCTATTGAACCTCTCTGCTGTGCCATTTAATTCATGCACATATGGCGGACAAGATTTAATCATAATTCCCTTTGATCTTGCAAAGTCAAACACTCTTTTATTAATGTATTCCTTTCCATTATCACATCTCAATTCTTTAATATTTTTCCCAGTTAAATTTTGTATCTCATTAACATACTGCATTAAACAATTATATACTTTATCTTTTGACGGAATACAATAAACTTTTGCCAACTTACTATAGTCATCTATAAAACTTAAGAAATATTTTTCACCATTAAAACCTGTAGTTCTGTGTGGCCCATTTAAATCTGTGTGTACAATTTCTAATATATCCTGTGCTCGTTTTCTATTATTTTTAAATGGCAAGTTATGCATTTTATTTTCAATACATATAGCACATTTCATGTACTTACATTCAATCTCCTTTGGTAATCCTTTCAATAATTCACTTGTACACATAGTATTCAAATTGTTAAAGTTTATATGACCAAGCATCCTATGTAATTTCTCCTTCACTGTCATACTTGATTTCTTCACTAAATTAGCATGTAATGTACTTGCATTTATATAACCTTTTAATTTATACAGTCTATCTTCTTTCACTGCTATAGCTATAATAGTTCCATAGACATTATATATTTTTTGATTGTGCGTCCCCTGGAAACAATTTTATGATTGTCTGTAATCTTTGAATAGCTCAATAAATTTGCTTTCATCTCTTTGACATAGAAAACATTGTTCAAAACAACTTCAGACTTTTTCCATAGACCATAAAATAAGTTTGTATTTTTCCGACCTTTGTAGCTTCTAATATTCTTCCATCACCAACTTTTACTTTAATAGGTTGTTGTAATATTTCACATGAATGATAGTACTCATCAGTATTAATTATATGATCTGTACAACCACTATCTAATAACCAAGTTAAGTGGCCAGACTGCTCAATATTATATATTTTACTTGAAGTTGAAACATTATTATTCTCAATAGTTGCAAGGAAATTATTACCACCACTCTCATTACTGGATTTATTATTATAAGTTCTTCCTCTAATATTTCTTGAATTATAATATGATCCACGTTGATGTCCACGATTATTATTAAATCTAATAAATCCATTTCCTCTACCACTGTTAACATTTCTGTGTCGACAATCTCTTTGCATGTGGCCAGGTTTTCCACAGGTAAAACATTTAAAGTTTTTATTAGGTGATGCAGAACTACTAGTGTGAGCTTTAAAAACCTTTGAGTTGTCGCGTGATGGTTCATTACATTTTTCAGGTTCTTTATCCAATGATTTTAACATAATTTTACTTTTCAAATAATCTACAGTTCTGTCTTTTTCTGGTAAAACGTCTATTAGATCTCCAATATGACTGTAATTATGAGGTAAGGCCTTTAACATATAATTTAATTTTTCTTGTTCACTTACCGTCGCGCCGGCTTGTTTTAACTGATTTATTGATTTCTCAAAGTCGTCAAAAATACACTTACTTGCGAATAGTTCGATAATTTTATTGCTTCTACATTGTTGCGACATATAATCTGTAGTGCCGATGATTTCTGCAGGTACATTTCATCAAATTTTGCCAATATTTTGCATGCGGAATCTAAGTCGCATATATATTCGAGTTGCTTGTTGCTTATTGCACTATAAATGTAGTTCGTTGCCTGGATATCCATCTCTTCCCACTTTGCAACATCATCCGAATCATTTTTGATTCGTATGGCAGCGCTCTTTACATTTCTTAAACTCCAAAAACTTAAGTATACGTATTTTTCCAGATACTATAATCCGATCCGTCGAATATTGGAATAACTGCGTCATTGCATTTAGTAAACGCCATTTTTGCTTATTGCATATATAGCACGTTTCCACTTTATTTGCGAAAATATCTTCTTTTCTTCTTTGTATTTGCAGGCAACCACGCTCTGCTACCATGTTAATAAAACCACTATGACGGATCACTGTTATTTAATTTGATATCTTAAACATAAACTTAAAAGAACTACATTATTGTGGCTGCTCGCCGGCAGCCCGTGACAGGAAGAAGGAAGTGGAGGCGTGTTGCCACAAAAACAAATTAAATTACATATTAACAAATGTTACCCTAAACAAATATAAATGTACCCATTCAACATACATAAAATATTTATTACAAATATCCGCTATAGGGATCACCACCTCAAACTGACCACTACGAGATCCCCTCACAAACATCTCAGTAATGGTGCTCGATGATGTAGTATCAGCCCGAAATACCAATATATCCAAGAAGAAACTTCATTAAAACATTGCAAATTTAAAAAACAATAATTAGACATGGAATAGGTTCTTAAAACATTCATAAACATTCTTATTACATTTATTTAAGTGTTTTATACAAAGTTGGGTGCAGGGCGGGGCAGCTGCCGCCCCTAGTGATTCTAAAAAAATTGATAAATGTAAAGCAACCAAAGTCCTAAATCTGTCACTTGACTTGCTTGATCGATCATTCCCGCACGTCGAAACTCGAATGTATTCATCAATTCCATTCCTAATATTCCGTACGCTCAATTACGCTCTGCTCTATGTTATTATTAAAGCGGGAGAGGGGGAGTTTGGGAGGAACTTGTGCTCTCGACTTAACCTAAAATTCATATTTTTCTTATTCTCCATATCCATTGCGACGCTCTTGGTTTTTAACTAACTAAAATAAACTGAAGAGCGAAAGCAAGATACAGGCATAGCCTAGTTTTGGGACCCCTGACAATAAATGAAATGCTTAAACTCAGATATGCTATTTATTGTTTATGTAGTTCTTGATGTTATTATTTCTGTGTTCTTTTTGTTGCAATAAAGTTAAGTTATTATTATTATTAAAGCTAGTAGGTGTCTCATGATTGAAAGTATATTATGCGCATGCCAGACTCTCACTACCAAAGCCCAGTATCGGAGCTGAAGACCGTGCGCTGTAGATCCGGGCTGTACCACGTGTATGATGGCTGGATGAACTGGCACCAGGCAGCAGCCTACTGCGTGCTTCGGAAGATGAGGTAACGACACTATTTCGTAACAATGGGTATTGGCTATGTTTAATTTTGTGCATTTTTTTATATGTCACAGCAAAATTAGTACTAAAAAGAAGTCCTGTTGTGAAAACGGATATTTAATTTACAATTATATTTTATAGTTTGTTCAATAATTGTTTTTCTCAGCTGTTAGTTGTTATCAAATTGATCTGTGGTAAATTGATTATTTCCGTAAATCCTAATATATAATTTATGTTAACTATAACTTAAAGGCAAGGAAAGTTTAATTTATTTTGTTTTGGTTTAGTTTAGCGAATATCGCGAGCATGCGGTGTTTGAAGAAGCTTGGCATGACTATGCTCAAAACGAGACCCAGTAAGTACATATAACTTGACCAGGAATATAAAAAACCTGCTTTAGGGGTGTCACTTCTACGCTTTAGTTTTAAACTTAGCCTAGAAGCAATTTCTTTAACCTAGACAACCAATTAAATATAAATATCGTTTATTGGAGAGCAATGGAGACGGCTATGAACGGAGTTTCCCTGCGGCATCGAATCGGAAATGAGGAGATCCGAGGACCAAAGTAACCGACATAGCTATTAGAGTTGCGAAACTCAAATGGCTATGGGCAGGACACATAGCTCGTAGAACTGATGGTCGTTGGGGCGGAAAAGTTCTGGAGTGCCGACCACGAACCGGGAGACGCAGCGTAGGCAGGCCCCCCACGAGATGGACCGACGACCTGGTGAGGGTCGCCGGAGTCCGATGGATGAGGGCGGCCCAGAACTGGTCCCTGTGGCGCTCAATGGGGGAGGCCTATGTCCAGCAGTAGACGATTCCCGGCTGAAATGATAATGATGCTGATAGTTTATTACTTTAATAAAAATATTTAGTACCGCATTATTTCCATCTTATATGGAGTATAGTTACTTGTGATTAACAAGCCATACTATCCTTAACTTAGGTTAAGATAAGCAAGAATACTTGAAATACAATTTCGCAGGAAATTTTACAGTGTAGACAAGCTTGCAGGACTTGCGATGAGTCGCATGTACATTATTTATTGAAATATAGCTGCTAGTGTCAAGGTCAACATATGAAAATTCTTTCGATATATATTGCTGCTAGAATTTACTAGTGTAAACTCAGCTTTACACCTACAGGCATAGAGAACGCATGGGTAGGCGCAAAGGGAGCTCTGGGCAGATGGACCTGGATCGACTCCGGGCTGAGCATCTTCCAGCCGCCGGTGTTGCTCGACGTGCAGCCGGAACAGTGGCCACCCATGAGGTTAATGTATATTCTAGATGACAGGTAACAGTAGTTTACGTATGCAAGAGAACGTCTGGATAGGTCGTAGAACTATTTCCGCCACCAAGCAAACGCCTGGACAAGTCATAGGTGTATTTCCGCCACGGAGCGACATTTTGGAAACTAAGGTAAAGGTAAGATAATGTACTGCATGGAATATAGATTCCATTTTATCCAGGGAAAATCTGGAATGTTTTCACGCGAAAAAACGGGAACTTTTTCATTCGGAGAAACTATTTCAAACGGGCGAAGCCGCGAGCAAAAGTTAGTGTATTAAAATGCAATACTTAGTGTGTTAAATATAAAGAGCCTTTTGTAATACTCTAATAGATTTAAATGGATTCATTGTTTTATATTAGCTGAAATCCCACACAATCATAGCCAATATGGTAGAAAAATCTAATGAAATTTCTAAAATCAAGAGTGCCGTTCTACAATATTGAATCTCACGAAAAGGGATATAAATGAATCAATGATTATATCAAAAAGCTCCTTTAAGAAGGATAAAAAAAACGCTTATAGCTACCAAAATCTCTCTCCAAAACCTATCAAAATGGATTATTCTCACCTGCAATCTACTATAAACATTAATAATAACTAAGCTAAGTACACCACTCTAATGGAAAAGGAATATTCTTTGATCAGAGACATAAGATCAATAAAGCAGAGCGGATGCCTGCAGCTGGACCGGCACGCGTCGCACCCGCCAGTCTTCATGGAAGCCAGGTGCGAGAGGAAGATGCAGTTCATCTGCTACCAAGGTAACAGCTAGTATTTACAGTTTATTTATAAAGAGGTTAAGCGAAAAACGAATCTTTTTTCGCTGCGACGAAATCTTTTGAAGTTGTAGTAGTGGTTTTAGGGCGCGTAAAATTAAAATGACTTTTTATTAATATTTATTTTGTTCGAAACTTTAAATTTTTCATTTTACATCTAAGGCTAAAATAACTTATTGTGAAGTGCTATTTCCAAGTAGAAAAGTATATGGTTTCATTTAGTAACGTAATGTCAAAGTTACCCTGTATAACGGGCTCCGTTAAGTGACGTCACTGCACCTGATAGGATGTCGAATGAATGTCCAGTCGACACGGTCAAACCGTACTATCACATATACGAAAGTACGCCTGCAAGCCAGCATAATTGGGATGACTTGTAAGATATAAAAACCTTTGTCAATTGATACTCTTGTGTCCATATGGGCGACATTCCCCTGTCACATGCTTTGGAGTCACTCTGCCATATTCAAAAGGTAGAATCTGGATTATGTAATGAAGGAGATACAATTTCTAAGTTAAATATTGCTGTATTGTCTACGCCATGCATCTGTGGTTTTTTGCTTGAATTATCTGCTTTTTGATTACTTATACTATTCCGAGACTTTTAAGATATATTACATATTTTTTTCAAATATGTAGGCAACAAATCAATGTTCTGTTATTGTATGTTTGTTCACCATCCTGCTTCTCTAAATCTAAAATAGCTAATGGACAACTCAGTCTTCTTTATTCTTAGGCAAAACTTAATCCATCAGATTTTTACCTTATACAACATATTGGGCAAATTCTCGTCTCCTTTGAAATAAAACAGTATGAAAATACTAGAATACAATATATCATTTATCATTATTCCGTTCATTTATCAGGTCAAGATGCATTGAGAACTGGAGTAGCGCCACCTAGTGACGACGTGTATTACTACGTACTCGTCCGCCAGTTATTCTATTGGCAACATGCTTACGAAAACTGCTTGAAATTAAATGGCATGCTTGCCAGCCTCGATAATAACGATATTTTGATCCAATTACTACTTCTGATGGGAGAAAATAAAGAACAACGTAAGTATGAAAAATTGCATTAAGCGCCATCTATTTTTCATAATGGGAACGAAACTGTTAAAATGCCTAAAACAAGTAAAATACATTTTAATATTTAAAAGCGATGTTTTGCGGTATAATACGTTGACAAACAGAAAACTAACCAAAATTTTCATAAGGACACCTCAAAAATTGCAGCTATCGAGCACGTCTGGGTCTCTGGTCGCCTAAACATGACAAAAGATGTCGCCACAGAGGGTGTCTCCTACAGCTGGTTCAATCCGAGTAACGGAAAACGGATCCCTGACCATAAATCTGGTGACTCTACTCTTGGTTTGTATGTAAGTTCCTCTACAAGTCTTGGGTGGATATCATAGTCTCAAGCTTTTCTTTTTAAGGGCTTTGTAGAGGTGTATTCACGTCTAATTTAAGCCAGCTGTTAAGTTTCAAGTCATTGAGCAAAGCCCATTAAATCGTCAGGTTGATATTGAGCAGACAATTAAACATTTTACTGGTGGTAGGTTTCCGATATATGGGAGTCCACGTGGGTAGGTTCCACCGCAATGTCTATTTCTGCCGCCAAATAGCAGTGTGTTGTCACTGTGTTCCGGTTTGAAGGATATTATAGCCAGTGTAACTATTGGAGATAATAAGACTTAACATCTCATGTCTCAGTATGACGAGCGCAGTGGAATACCAAACAATACTTTGTAATTCAAGGTGTTGGATGGTGTTTGTACTGTTTATGAGCGGTAATATTGCATACCATCAGACGAAACAAGCTCATTTCGCCATTCAAAGCAATAAAAAAGACATTTTACCTGATCCTGGGATTGAACCCAAGACCTCAGTATGGTGTTATAACACAATGCATTGTAGTTATATTAACTATTTGTTACTAGATGCCTCCCTGGTTGGATGAAGAGTTCACAATGGACTCTTCCTGCTTGAACCTGGACAGGCAGGACCATTTGAGCGGCCTGGTCTATGGGCTACCATGCGATACTCCACAGTATTCTATATGTATGATTGGTAAGTATGTTTGGATGTATTATTTATAGCCTTTGAAAACCAAATTGGTAGACAAAGAGCTTATCTTTAAGTACAATCAGCCACAAAACTAGCTCAACAAATGCAAATTTCAAGTAGCCTTTAGTTTTTATGTATATAAAAAATTGTTTTCACTAAAATAAATCAATTGAAGTAATGCACCATTTGATGTTTCAAATTTCTTTAGCTACTTTTATGGCTTGTACATAATCATTTGCTGGATGTAGAATAATATGTGAAACTCTATTTGTTACAGAAAAGTCTTCTAAAGGGAATGCAGAGAACATTACAGATGGATATGAATCTCCATAATATTATACAAGAATTCTCAGAATACTGATCATTCTGACAAAAAATTATACAAAATAAAATATGTATATACAACCTTTACTTTTATTTTTATACAAGAGTTTAATCTATAACTTCCTAGTATGGCCCTTAGCAAATGACCTTGCCCTCATCATTCTTTGCAATTCATGCCTTTTTATGATATTCGAGGTTCATGCTCATAATCTCATAATTCCTTATGCTAATAATAATCTGCTGAATATTTGTATTCACATTAGGAGAAAACATTACTTTCTCATCCACAAGTAAGATTTTTGTTTTGGTCTTTAACTTTTGTTGTTAGTCTTGGTTTTGACATTCTTTATGCATAATCAGGCAGACAATATACATATAAATATCATTTCATTTCCTTGACAATATCAATCCATTGATGATTAACTTTGTTCAGTTGTGTGTAGTTGTTGTTCATTGCTAGTAGATTTTTTTTGAAACCCCTCAGATGTTCCAAGTAAGCTCGGAGGCTGCTATTCATAGCTCTGATAGATTCTACTTCTTGAGCCAGATCTGATTGCTGTTTCTGAAAAATTTGAGTTATTCTAAATCCAAAGCCGATATAAGAATAGTATATTTATGTATTACTAGCATGTTTCAACTAAATACATAATATTCTTGATGCAATAAAACAATAAATGTAGGTAAATAAATAAAACATTGGGTATGTCGCATCAGACAATTTATTATGATAAGTACACAAGATATTTACCTCACGCTTACTAGGTGAATTTGCTGACACAGTAGACATTGTAATGAGAAAATTTTAAATAAGATGTTAAAGTTAAGAAATTTTTAAATGTTAAAAGTCTGGTTAAAATTATAAAGTTACAATTTTTTTTTTTTTTTTTATAATTCGTCCTTAGAGGACAGGCTATAGTCTTACGACCATACTGCCTAGTCTTACGTATTTCTTTTTATATAAAGTTACAAGTCGCAACTCAATTTGGCGGTTATAATTTATAAATATTCGTTTTTTAAATATAGTTAAATATGCACTAAGGAAGTTACAGCCATACAACCAATAATTATTATTGTCATCAATAAAATACATATAATATTAATTAAATTCTCTAAGCATAAAATATAACAAATTAAATTCTTATTTTGATTTACATGCACGAACAGTATTTTGAAACTGCTAGATTCGATTATGAAACGCGGTTAACGTTCTCTCATTTGCACTTTTCTATGCGAGTGAATGGGACAGACGACATTTTGAGGTACACTGTACCTGTTTATTTTTGCTAAAAAATATAATAATGGGTTTGCATTAAATACACTAGCTTAAAATACAAATAATTTTATTTCTGTATCTAATTTATTGTTCTTCGAATCGTTTTATACATAAAGTAAAGGAATGAGTTGTAAATACACAGTGTAAATACACATGTTTTCGTAGAAAAGTTACAATACATTGCTATCGACTTTTGCTAGCAGCTACAAAACGCATGCGCGGTGGCATTGGCGCCATCTGCAGCTCCGACTACATAATTAAAAAGAAACGCCGCCATTTTGACATTTGTTTGGCTTTTGTGTGTTCATAATAAAAATTTATCATGTAATGTACTATTACGAAAGTGTTTTCGTTGTATTTCCGTGATTTAACTATTTTGTTCGTGTGCCGGGTGAATAAATTCTTACGCATCACTGCAAAACGCATATGTTAAATGGTGAAAAAATCGATAACGCACCAGTGCCGCTCTTTTTGTGTTGAGATGTAAAAATCTTAGTAATTCTATAAATAAATATATAGTTTGCGATTTAATCTATAATTACATTAAGTAAAATGTGTTTTTAAAACGTTTTTTATATACTTTTCCAATGATATGCGTCGAAAAGTGGTGTGTGAAAAAGGCGCGAAGAGATTCCGCGCCACCGTGCAATTGCGGAAATGAAACTATGTGTAAATAATTATTTGTGTAAATCTAATAAGTAATATTATTATTATAGTGTAATCTACAAATATTTCTATATCGTGGTGTTAACAAATGGTGAAATAATTATTAATAAATATCCAACAATTTCATGTGAGTATATATTTTTTTATCAATTCTTCTACATTAGTACTTTGTCTGTTTTGCCTCAATTTGTTTAAAAAGATACATATAAATACTGTAATCTTTCACTGTTTTATTTTAAAGCAATTGTCTGTGTTTCTTGTACCAATAATACCTATTTATTATCCTGTATTCATTAAAAATAACAAAGAAGCTGGGACTGAAACAAGCATATTTATCTGACTATCATACAATGTGGTCATAGTACATTTGTAGTGATACTTTATAACATAAATATTTGTACCAAGTCAAACTTTCTCCTTAGCAGAAAAAACAATATCACAACAAACACAACAAATTAAGAACATCCGAAAAAATCTCAATTTGTATTTAGAATTTATTTTATAACCATTTTTTATTAATCATTCACATCCAATATTCTTAGACCATAAGCTTTTGATTGATAGCACCTGGTACAGGATCAAAATAAGAAACCTGACTTTCTAACTTGTTTAAATGTGCAAAACTACAACATAAAGTACTTATAACATAAACTCAATTTTTTTTTGTAATAACTTATTTGCATTTTAAATCTCATATCACATATAATGATTTCTGTACAGAGAATTTTTTTCATATAAAAGGAATTTGTTTTCAGGTTAAGGTTCCACCTTATATTGCAATGCGGTTAAGAAGTAGAAAAAGGGAGCGGCCGCTCTCAAGTAAGAAAGCAACTAAAGTGACAAAATTGAAGAAGAAGATTAACAAACCATTACCAAAACCTTCTCCTGCGTGGAAGAAGGCATTGAAGCGGGACACGGTGAAAAATGCCCTGTCTGACCAACACATCTGCATAACAAGATCACAAAAACTGAAAACAAGGCCTGTGAGAACCATCAGAAGCATGGAGAAGGCAGTTGATATGCATAAGAACAAATCCAAACATAAAGATACACCGAAGAATACAAAGCCCATCTTTCAGACTGTTGTGAGGCCGAATAAGGAAACGGTATCCTCATCTACATCGGTCAAGAAACCTCAAAATGATAAAATCACAACCACAACAAAGAGGGAAGTGAGGACCACAAAGAGTGTGCAACTTCGTCACAGTTCTTTAAACCGAGAGCTCAGGAAGCCAGAGATATCTTCCGCGATCAGCTCCCCTCGGAAGACTAGGCGTATAGACAACAACAAGTCTGTCTCGCTGAACAGTTCACCAATACGAAAAGTCCGTCAAATCGGCCTCACCAGCCCTAAAACAGTGAGCTCAACTAATGAGAGTCCAAAAAAGAAGACCAAGAAAAGCCCAGTAGACCAGCCGAGCTGGAGTGATGAGAATGACATTTCTATGTATGAGGCTCACACCACAACTTTTGTGGACTTCCCAACTCCAAAATCAGAGGAGTCTGACACTGATAATGTGGAATCGTCAGAATTGTGTCTGCCAAATGATTGTCTGAATGACTTCATAGCAATTGCTGAATGTGCCAGGCTGATCAATGATGCAGTGCCGACAACTGATGATGATATCAACTATCTTGCTGACAAGGCTGCTAGAGTGATGACCACTGAAAAGGAAGATGAGAAGGTGGTGGTAAGTAACTTGATAATATTTCTCTCTAGCATAAGAGGTGTTAACTACAAATAAAAGACGTATAGGGTCAACACAGCTTTACCTTTACTTCCCATTGAAATACTACAAATATATCAAATGGGAATCTCCTTCCTTTTTGGAAGTTGGTTAAAAATTATTATACAGTTAGCATAGCGACTATATTTTATGCTAGACTATTTAGTGAACTCCATATTTATGCTAACACTCAAATATTTAATAAATCTTTTGAGATAGTCTGTCATGATTATGCTGACCAGATACAAATTGTTTCTTGTTGCACTGCTCTGCATTTATAATCAGACTTAATTTGATCACCCTGCTTCTTTAAACATGTTAAAATACTCAGCAAAATGATATTGCCAGAAATCACGCACCAATTCGGTGGAGAAGCGTCTCCTGAAGCGGAGGAAGTCGAGCAACGACCTAGAAATGTACCAGCCGACGTCCACCACAGACGACATTGACAACTGCGCGGACTTCCTGACCAACGGCGAGAAATATGTTCAGGTATGTATCAGTATTACACTATGTATACAGGATGTTTGCAAATACTGAAAGTGACCATCATGTACTTATAGTAAGCTAATGTTAAAAAATGGGGAAAAATTTAGACACATTGTGTTCATCTACCGCTTGTAATGCTATCAACATTTGAAAATGACTCGTAGAAATATTAAAGAAGTCTGAAATATTCCAAATATTATATTACAGTACTTCTATAGTATTGCAATAACTCACTGCAATACTATAGAATTCATATCAATAGTGTTCCAATCAAACTATACCTGTCTCTCTCTTCAGCCGGACTTCGTAACGATGCTAGAGCAGGACGGGTACGTGCGCGACTCGGAGTGCGAGATTTCGTCGACGTGCGATACGCAGGGCACGGCCATCGAGAGCCTCGAGGCGCTGTCTGCGAGGAGCCCCAGCACTGGTTTCCTGGCGGAGATCAGTCAGAGCCTCGCCGCTGAGGCCGCTGGATGGGTGAGTCTTTGGATCTTTGCTCCATAAAACTCCATCACAGGTTACTATGATGGAACCATGTATCATATTATAAATTTTCGTTAGCTGTTGTAATTGAAACTCTCTTGCAAGAATATAGCACAAAATGTGGGATAGTTTTGGAAACTATACAATAATAGTATTTTTAGAAAACAGTGGAAACAAATGTCTAAAATTTTTTTATAGTGTTCATTATATTTGGTGTGATTGAAAGACCAAACCAAGAGTTATTTAAAAAAAATGCTTTTCCTTTGCTAAAAAAAATATTTATTTTCAGAACGGTTCGGAAATTGTCGCCGATGAGTCTTCCCTGGCGTGTCACGATGAACAAACGCCTTCTGACATCGAGGTAATATATACACTCTGCTTACCCATTATCAATCATATCATGCTTTTACGGATATGTATATATATCACACTCGAAACTTAAGCCGTGAAAAGAACACTAGTTAGATTGTTTTTTTATAAACACTTAAGACTTACATTTTCTAGTAGGATAAGAACATGTTTTCAGTGAATAATTGTACATGAGTGTAAAGGGATATAATCTAAATTCTATCATTGATGCAGGAGGAGGCTGCAGACGTGATCTCGTCATGCAGCAGCCGCGTGGACTGCGAGCAGATATCCTCGTGGGTGGACGCCTTCGACCCTTACTTGTTCATCAAGCAGGTTAGTATATCAGTCTTTTTACAGAATTTGGAGTCACCATTACCAAAAAATATTTTTTTAATTATTTCTGAGTTTAGATGTACTCCAACCTAAAATTATCTCATACAACAGATAAGTAGAGAATGAATCGTACAGCTAATGTAACGTAATTGTTTCTAAGCCAATTAATCCTCGCGAGCGATTAATTAGTGTCTTCCGATAAACATTTAATTAGTCCGTTTATTCGATTAATCAAATTAAATCGATTAGTTACCGACGCAGGTGTCCGTGGCGCTCGAAGCCTTTTCTGAATATATAAAGCGGCGAGTTACTATCAACACTATCACGGTACAATAATACCGACGAGTATTTCGCGTCGCAAATGTTTCCAAAATATTATAAAATAATAATAAAATAAAACAGCCTTTTATTTTCGAAACAAGATACATGACGTTTTTGCATAGTTGTTAAATTGGAGGTTTGCAATGAGATAGAGTTTTATATCATGTCCTTCATTTTGACATACCTGAGGCTATAGGCCTCCAGCAGCTGCTCCCAGTACACTCTTCGAAAATATTAGTTGGGTATATTTAAAACGGGTTTAGATTAGTTTCTTGCAGCAATTAATTAGTTCAGTCACAGCAAATTGACTTGTAAATTTTGAAGCTTGCAACAGTTGCTGCGAGTTGCATGTGTATAGCATTATTGATATATTCGCAGTTCTTTTTGCGCAATATATTGCTGCTAGAATTTGCTAGGTTAAACTTACAATAATTTTATCTAATTTAATTGTACATTCATTAGTAATATAGTAATAGGTTCACCATAAAGCACTGGATAATGTTGCAGGGAATTGTTGCCGTAGAAGTATAACTTGCGACGTTTACAACTGCTTTAATTGTTGTATTAACCAAAGCTAGACTAACTTTTAGTCAATATAAAACTTAGATCCAAGTCAAAAGTTCGTATATAAAAGGGTCTAGTTGTACTTAGATTTTACTTTATATAGGACTTGAGTTATTCATTTGAGTTACGGAGATCAAAACTATATCTGATTGAGTAAAAATTAAATTTTAAATACTAGGTTCTTTTGTTATTAATTAAATTAGTAATTGCTTCGGGTACAATAGCAACACGACCCATTGTTGGGACACTGGGACTTAAATGTACTCCTAGTGACATTAATATTGGCTACATTGCCCTTCTTACTGGATGGTATGGTATATGCGTATTGCTTTACGGTAGAATAAATAAAGAAATTGTAGTGACTGTCATGGTGTCTCACTGACGATGTGTTGCCAGCTGCCGCCGCTGGAGAGCGTGGCGACGGGCGCGCTGCGTGCGCGCTACCCCGCGCTGCCGCTCAAGACTCGCACCAGCCCAGACTTCAGCCTCGTACGTACACACCCTCACTCCACTGTCCCCATGTACTGTCATATTTACACTAACAGTTACTGTCATACTTGATAATAACTGAAGTTCAGACTGAAGTTTGACGTTGAGATGATAGATCCCGCTTAATATCTAGAGATCAGTACTTACCTAACATTGAAAAGTAATTTTGACTATGTTGTCTTGCTGAAAGCTAACAAGTATGGCTATATTGAAATCACTTTAAAAAAACACATGTTTATCTCCATACAAAATATTCATAATATTGTGTAGGTGCTTGACCTGGACGAGACGTTGGTACACTGCTCGCTGCAGGAGCTGCCCGACGCCAGCTTCCACTTCCCTGTGCTCTTCCAAGACTGCCGATACACTGTGAGTAATCCCAGTAACCATTATGATATTATAAGAAGTGCTATACCAAAGACCATAAATAATTAACATACCAATTAACTATTTAAATAAATTATGAAAGTGTAGTGAGAAAGGGATATATTTCTAACTAAATATGTTATATTTATAGTATGCAATAGGCTATTTTCTTATTTTCATCTTATGTACAATTCTGTATATCACAACAAGTAATACGAAAATGAATGCCTTTTATGAAAATTGCATTAAAATTGGTTAAGAAATGCAACAGTAATTCAAATTTCACATATTGCAATATGTTAGAGTGGGCACGTAGTAGAGATATCGCTCCATCTCATTCTTTCGCACGCATAGAAATTGACGATGACGTCACGTGCCTGTATTGCGCCTCTTTTCTCGTTTCTTGATACTTCTCCGAATTTCAAGGGCTTATAACTTGTTGATTATTTACTAGATTTTAATCATTCTTTCTGTTTAGATTTATGTGTCATATTTGATTAAAGTAAAAAACAAAAATGAGTCAAATACTCTATTATTTGACAAATATCTAAAATCATTATCTGCTATTATCAGTGTCTGTAATAAGTGTAAAAACACTTGCACTTATATTATTAACAAACCCCTTTTTCTGTTCTTCTCGTTTTGTAAATAACTAAGTACTGACGGTGTACACGGTCGCAGGTGTTCGTGCGCACGCGCCCGCACTTCGCGGAGTTCCTGTCGCGCGTGTCGCGGCTGTACGAGGTGATCCTGTTCACGGCCAGCAAGCGCGTGTACGCCGACCGCCTGCTCAACCTGCTTGACCCCGCCAGGAGGTGGATCAAGTACCGGTCAGTACCAACATTCACCTCATTATCATTTCAAGTGTTTATTGCGTTGTGGAAGTTTTTCGTTGCTTTTTTGTACTTAAAACACAACAGCAATGTTTTAGGAATTATAACTTTAATTAAAATATGTAGCCATTTTTCTCATACGCCCGGTTCACAATAGAAATCATGTCTTTGTTTAGAACATAATGTAATGATAGATTTTGCATAAGATAACATGGCAAAAACAATAATTAGTTATACTTTATCACGCAGTCTGTTCCGCGAGCACTGCCTGCTCGTAAACGGCAACTACGTAAAGGATCTGTCGATCCTGGGCCGCGACCTGCGCAAGACCGTCATAGTGGACAACAGTCCGCAGGCGTTCGGCTATCAGCTCGAGAACGGGATTCCGATCGACAGCTGGTTCGTTGACCGCAGCGACAATGAGCTGCTCAAACTGCTGCCGTTCCTCGAACATCTGGCTACTGTGAGTAAAAACAATATTTTTTAAGGTTCAATAATTCATACTTTTTTGAAGTAATAAAATATGCTCACGCTTTTGTCAGTGTCGGATAAAGCAAACATGCAATTAGTATAATAAAAACGTTGCGGCTTGCGGGTCAATGATTGATTAGTGATACAGAGACCTTTTTCATTGAAACTGATTGACCAGACGAGCATTTCGTTCGCCTGATGGTAAGCAACACGACCGCCAATAAACAGTAGCAATACGACACAGAACTTTGAATTGTAAGGTATTGTTCCTCACCCTGAGAGATAACACGAAACTCGCCGAAACTTCACCGCTCGGTATTATAAAGTGCATGTAACTCCCGATCATGGATTACAGCAGTTGCAGGAATGGGCATGAGGGCGGGATAGTCCCTCATGGAAACTAATAACAACCTTTAGAAACTTAAATGTCTTGACGAGGCAACGATTCTCCCTTGGCTTTTCGAAACAGTTAATATATTAAAGTCTTGTTACAAAATTCTTAGTAAATGATACTTGTCACGTAAATGTATAAACCGACTAAATACAAAAGTCACACTACTCTACGCTTCCAAATAAAAAGGTTACAAAACGAGCACTGGCGATAATTGGCGTATGGTTATTTAAGTTATAACTTATTTTGTAAAAATTGCCATAAGCTCCCCGAATACCCCAAAACAAAATACTACATTTAATACGATGTCAAATAAATTTACTTGAACAATATGAAACAGGCCCTAATGTGTAAGTCTGAAGAGGGTCATCATGTATATAATATTTGCAGAAAGATGATGTCCGCCCGTACATCCGTGACAAATACAAGCTGTTCAGCTACCTGCCACCAGATTAAACTGACCAGCCACCATCACCGTCACCGACTCCGACCATCATCGGCCCTGGGGGCTCACCATCATCACATATAATCATGGTATTAGCTCACTGATCCATGATCTTCGTAGAGCATCACCTGGTTTGAACTGTTCAAAATGACTCGATATTTGCATTTAACATGCTTGATTTAACTAGCATGGTGAAAAAAAACATCGTGAGAAACCCACATACCTGAGAGATCTCTATAGAATTTTGAAAGTATTTGAAGTCTGTCAACTTGCACTAGAGAAGGCCAATGCTTAGCAGTGGTCAGTATATAATACAGAGCTGGTAATATATGCGCTTGATATCAGCCCCGGTGTGGACGGGTACTGTCCCACTGCTGGGCTTGTGGTTACTTTGCTAATGAAGGATGACATTTGAGCTGAATTATAATAGGATTCTCATGTTTTTCTAGAATTTCATAATATTTAATATAACAGCTAATTGATTTGAAATCGTATATTACTCCTGTCCATTGGCGAAGGCACTAATAACCCGTGTAAACCATAGAGATCCTTAGTTCACCATGTTGGCCTAATGCATAATGTATACTGGTAGACATACATACCTTCAAATTACTTATAGAGAACTCAAGTATGCAGATTTCTTCATAATTTCAGTGATATTCAATGTAGCATTGAATCATTTTGAACTGAGCTAAGGTATTTTATATGGTCACATTGTAAATCAGTTCGGTGACTTGTGTTAACAATTGAAATAAATTGTTTCGTCTGTTCAATGGTGAGTGTTTGAAAGCGAAGGTGGACGACGTGAGGGATGCGACAAGACTACGTATGCTTATTTACATCAATGATAAAGAATACTCTTACATCCATAGACACTCGCCGATAATAACGCCTATCTGAATGTGAAAGGTTCGGCGATGGAACATTCTGGAAAGATCTCGATGTTTCCCGAGTGTCGTGGAAACTCGATGATCGCGTCGCAAACAAGACTGACTGTGGCAGCCGCGCGCGCTCCTTATATACCCGGCCGCATGTACCATGGATGTCTGTAGAACATTCTCGAATGGTCCGGAATGGTCGGTACCTCTCTAGGAAATTTGAGGTTCGTTAT
Source organism: Manduca sexta (assembly GCF_014839805.1). Taxonomy (NCBI): domain Eukaryota; kingdom Metazoa; phylum Arthropoda; class Insecta; order Lepidoptera; family Sphingidae; genus Manduca; species Manduca sexta. Next base: position 13,721,687 of record NC_051132.1, read on the forward strand.
CGAGTTTCCACGACATTCTGGAAATATCAAGATCTTTCAAGAATGTTCCATTATCGAACCTTCCACATTCAGGTAGGTATTACGGGAGAGTTCCAATGGTGTAACAATACAATATAAATATATTCAACATTATCCTGTTTCTTCGGATTGATAGCGAAAATGGACCAATTAGAATGAAGTTCGCATGAGAAGTTTGTAGATATCTTATTTTAATTGGTCTATACTTACCATTGCTCCGGAGTTAGGAATTGGGTTAGTTTATTGAAAGTGCGTAGGAGTACTTAGATACACGTCTTATATTTAGGGTATTTATAACTAGGGACTTTCAAGAGCTAAAACCCAAAATGACTACGGATAACACATTTCTCGGCAAAGAAGCATCCACCACGACTTATTTATTTCTAATATAGGGTGACTATAATATTTTGATAATAACAGGCATTATTATAATACGCACTGAGAATTGTATTTAACATTAAACAACAGTAACACGCCCTAAGATTTTTTAGTTTTGTCCAACGATGCGCAGGCAGATAATTTCAATCGGCGTTATTAATTAATAGCTCACACTTCGGAAACATACAGGAAACGGAATCCAGGGTGTTTTGAATGAAATGAGATAAGTGAGTGATCGAATGTAAAGTGTTTACGGTCAAATTTGCATAGTATTTGACCATCGATATATATGTAGTACGTACTAGATTTGGCGTTCCGAAGATTCACTGTGTTCAACTCAATTCAATTGAGCAACTACAACCATTCAAACTGACTTTAGTATGGTCAAAATTGACAGCTTGTGGTTGTGTGCGGAGTGGCGCTCTTGATATAAGAACTTGAGTTTAAGTGTAAACCTGGATTTGAATAAAAAATATTAGTCAAATATGTAAAATTATTTGTTCAAGTGATGAATGAGTGAACCTATTTAGGTTATAACAGTGACGTTTTGGTTGCCATTGTTCAGATTTTGAACAAATAGTTTATATGGAAGTTCGTGTCTATAGAATATACGTCAATGGTTTTGACTGCCTCGGTAATCTCGTGGTAAGTACCTAAAAGACCAAGAAGATTGGGTGACTCACCGTAAATGGGTTTTTGTGATAGGAATTAGTGGCAGCTCGGAGTATTAGGCTAATCTCAGTTGAGATTGGCTGTAGCCATAATATACCATAGCCGAAATTCAGTTGGATATAAATGAATTGCAGAAGTAAGAGATGTGTCCGAAATTCTTTCAAAAATAAAAAGAAACTAATTTTGAAACTCATTCATTAGTTGAATAGTTAGTGTCCCTCACGCCGTCTGCCTTACTTTCAAACGTCACAAAATATATGTGTTTTATATTGTGATTATAAAATTGTATTCTAAAGTGTTTAGATTGTACGCATTTGGTATTCGTATTATTAATCGTGGGTTAGAGATATTTGGAACTGGTGGTACTGTCTTGCGAGATTTATAAAAAGTTTCGTTTAATCGAACTGTTGGAATTGTCTATTGCACTCAGTTATTACATTTTCAATTTCGGTGGCGTGCAGCGTTCGCAGTACACCATTCTGAGGTCCTGGGTTTGAATCCTGATACGGCAATATATTCATCCCCATCACATAGGACGGAATATGGGCAGAAAGTGAGTGCCTTGGTTACATCTCAGCCTACCCTTTCGGGGATACAAGTGTGATGTGTTTGTTTTTTTTCAACATTGTCTAAGTTCTAAAGAAACAAAATTTTCAATACCAAACATGCTGGGTGTAATGGATAAGGTATTTAAACTTATCCTATTTAAGGCTGATTTTCCAATCATCCGATAGAAGTTCTAACAATGATAAATGTTAAGAAAAAGAAATTGAATGTTAATAAATTAGTATAAGTAAATAAAATATCTTGATTGTGTTACAATATTATTCAGGCCGGTTATAACTGATTTGTTGGATAATATTCATCTGGTGATAAAAAAAAAATTACGAATCGCCAAACAAGACGGTACTGTCATTATTCAAATACAATATTATCATTCGGATATCACTGCATTTTTTTATACTGTACAAAAGTACGAAAAGATTTTTACTTATGTTTTAATGTAGATTGTGTGCGTGACCATTCGTTTTTTTTATTATTTAGTATATACTCACCATGTATTCAGGTGCTCTATTGTTGTATAATTAAATACTGCAGACGAAATTCAGCCCTTAAATCCAAAAGCACACGTGCGTTATTTGCAGAACGGTAAAATATCCGATAATTTAGCTGACAAATATTTTGCTGCTCGTGCGCACTTACACTGACTGTCGTATTACCAGCGATAAGCGAGTAAAGCTTTAAACTTATTCAACAAGCTATATTAAGGCATGTGTGCAAGTTTTGTTGACAGTGAAAAGGAATATTTCTCGTACATTTCTATTACTTGTATGAAATCGACTTCTAGCTATGTATCTCTGTTTTTAAGTAACTATATGGCAGCTCTACGTTTTATGAAGTTTAACTCATACTCAGTTATTCTCTCGATGAGAGCAGGGTGTTAACATCATACATACGTCTGGTTTCCATGAGTTTAATGATTTTGCTAAAATCTCGCCCATCGATTTACTTTGTCGTTATTCTAACAAAGGGCTGAATAGAGTACAATATTTACACTAGGATATGTCTGGATTCACCAACCTTTGATTAACATGAGTTGTACTGTCGGTCGCAACACAAATTAACTTGGTGGGACGTCCCATCACGTTGTTTTGTGACGACTGTAAGTGTCCACTTAGGTTGAATTTAGGGAACACTGATATTGTGTATTTTATGTCTATTCAACGTTTTGACTTGTGGTTTGAGTAACTTATTTTCAATGTTCTGCTAGCTGGACAAAGGCCTCCTGGCTTACACTTATAATACTTCTAGACTCGTTGTTTAGTATATATCGAATTGTTTGCTATAAATAAGGCGCTAAAAGTAGTTTATAGATAGAATTGGTGCTCTTACCATTGTGCCCATTCGGTAATTTTATACAATGCTGTTGCAATCTCAAGTTACTTATTCCATGAAACAAAACTGTACGTGTATAATTCATTTTGATATTTTTTTTTCTATTTACGTCCACTAGATTTAATTTCAATGTTTTTAGCTGTATCAAATAACCGTATTAAACTTACAGAATATCACGTCATTCATTTAAGTCAAGACGTGTAATCACGTCCCAGGTCGAAGTTGATTGTGTTTATACGTCAACGAATATGTTCTAGAACGTGAATACACGTCGCATAAATATTAATGCTATGTTTAAAGCCTCGATGTAAAGATGCGTAAAATTAAGCGATTTTTATTGTGACAAAATTGTGTGTATATACTTCGGATAGGAAAAAAAACTCGTTTTGAAACAAGGGCATCTAATTGTTATGTTGTAGGAGATAGGAGGTTTACCATCATGAAAGTTCAGTTCATCCCGTCCGCTGCTGGGGAACCCTTAAGGTTTGGCCACATATACTTGTGCAGGATTGAAATGATAACGAGACGTTAGTATGTCAGACTAAGAGAAAATTACAACTCAAGCAAATAAGCAATGCCAAAGACGTGTGATCACGTTTTTATAATGCTAGCTTTTGCCTACGTTTCCGCAAGCGTGAAAGAGCTTTTCCGGGCATAAAAGGTAGCCAATAGCACTCAGAAGTAACGTAGCTTCCTATAGAAAAAAAAAACATATTCGATTTGGTAGTTCCTGAGATAGCGCGTCCAAACTTTCCAGTTTTATATATTAGTATAGATTTGTTATATTTTCGCTGATCGTAGTCTCGTCATCACGCATATCCTGCACAGTATGGGGCAGACAAGTATGTTTTATAATCTAATTTACTTGTCTTACCAATCAATGACTAATGTAACAAAATAGTCATTCAGCATCCCTGGTACTGGACGCAAAATGTTCAGAAAAAGATGGCGTAAATAATATAAATTGAGTTCCTTACTAATAAACGCTGCAGACGTTTGTGATACGTTTTGTCTCGCTCCGACGTTACTCATTCAACATGGTAATGCAAAACATTGAATATCCTTTACACGCGTGCAAAACGTCTATCATGCAAGTTGCAGGCCAAGAACAAAGCTAAATTAGTTTAGCATAGCTGCTATGTTTACATACATGCATGCTACCCGGAAACTATGTAAGGTAATTTATGTACTATTTGTAATTTTGTTACTGTGTGAGCTAAGGTAACAGCCTAATTCTTGGTCTGCAACCGACTTTAGTAAAGCAGTAAGTATTTACGCCATGTTTGTTTTGAAATTGCGAAATATTGTTTTATTGCGACTGTATGAGTAATAAAGAGCATTCGCATATCGAAGTATTTATACATTGTTGTTAGGGTTGTTTAATGAAAATTTTAAGTGATAGTTCGAGTATATGTTTTTGTTTGAATTATTTATTTTTCTATTCGTAATTTGATGTTTTAGCTAAGGTCTGTTTGGAGTCCCTAAATAATGCACGTAGTTGTTTCTGAAAATAATGATTTATGATAAGAAACTAGGGTTCTCTCAGATGACTTCATTGAAACAAAGACACTAATGTCTGTAAGCTTGTGTATAAAATTTATGCCAAAAATTTAATTGATATCATGGAATCTCATATTTGTTGAAGTATGTATTCATACGTATAAGTCAAGTGCAAAAACGTGAGACTTACTGCGTTATTTAGATATTTCATATGGATAAGATTTTGGATTAAAATAAAAGCTTATTTTGATTGTGTGATTTAAAAGGAATTTTGTGTTATCAAGATAAGTTTTAATTTTATTTAACATCTGACGTTTGATATCTCGTGACGAAATACTGACAAGAAGTATTGAAATATTAACGGTTATGAAAGCAAAAGTATAAGAAATAAGGAAGTTTTCATTGGTTATTATTAAAGATAAGTGCTGCGACTTTGATTTAAAGCAAGACACTTTTTTGTTATTGCATTAATGTGGATTGCTGCAAAAAATATAATATACTGTGGTACTAGCCCTCACAGAATAAATGAGCTAATAAACTTTTATGATTTCATAATGAAGGGATGAAGGAATACTTTGAAATGGTTATTTTAAATAGCGATTTCTGAATCAATTCGGCTATTAAATTTATTTACAGGGACTTCACTGAGATCTTTATAATTTCTATAAAGTGTTGTCTATGGTCGAAATGTTGATCAACATCCGGTGCGTGTATCTATGACCGGATGTTAGTATGTGAATGCTCTCCTCTAGATGTTTATTGTCGATGTTATAAGGAAATAAGTAAAAATTATGTCGAATAAATGCTTAGTGAAGTAAGTATATAGCGATCAAATGTTCGATTTAGAATAGAATAAGTATTCGAATGTTTAATCTATTAAAGTATTTAATGAGATTATTATTTGTTTTATTTCTTTACCCTTCAAATCCTTTCCTAGTTCAAAGGAGATACAGATAATATGAAGTCTAAATGTACCAAATATCAACAGTATTACCTAAACAGTACATACCTTTCTCCTTTTTAAAGGTAGTAGAGGTCTAACTTTCCAGTATTATATATTGGTCTATGTGTTTAACACCCATATTATGTTATCTATGTAAGGTCCCATTAAACAAGTGGCAGTTTTGGCATTTATCACAGAGTACTATTAAAGAGTTCGGGCTTAAACTGTGCAGAAAATACCAATATCCACTGCCTGACCAGCCACGGCATAACATATCTACGCAATATAAGTACGTCGCCGAATCGGTCAACTATTTTAATCTAATATATTTAATATCTATATGATTTATAGTGCACATCCGCTAACACTTATAAACAACGGAAAATGGATTAAGATAAAATGCAGTATCTACTGGGGAATTATACGTGAACAAATATAACCTATTTATAAGGCATTACATATAAAACACAAGAGACAAAATAAATTTTAACTGTAATAAACAGTAGTCAGCAGTAAGTATTATCACACATCTGAGTAAGCTATGTCCGTTTTAGGGTACGTTGACTTATGTAACACCGCGGCCTACAACTGTTAACCGAAAATCCTTTGATATTTGTTAAAATACAAACAACAAAGAGCGACGATAGCCTAGGTGGGTGTGCAACGGACTGCCGAGACGAATGTCAGCAGGTTCAAAACCTAAGGGCACACACCTTTGATTCTTATAAAATGATGTGTGTATTCTTTGTGAATTATCGCTTGCTTTAACGATGAAGGAAAACATCGTGAGGAAACCTGCATACCTGAGACGTTCTCTATAGCAATATTGAGGGTGAGTGAAGTGTACCAATCTACACAAGGCGAGCGTGGTGGACAAAGGCCTAATCCCTCTCAGTAGTAGAGGAGCCCCGTGCCCAGCAGTGAGACAGTATATAATACAGGGCTGATGTTATTACCAATAACAAGTGGATCTCACACCAATGTTGTACCAATACTCACTTACACTCAAAATATATCTGCCAAGTAATAAATTCCCCTTTTATAGTTGCCATTACTATTGGCACATAATACAAACGTCTAGACGAGATATTAGACTCTAATAATTAGGGTGAGGTGATTGCAGCAGCTCGATAGCACATGTAAGTAATCCCATTTTATTCTGATAGGCAAAATTATTACACTGGAGTCTGGAATTCATGCTGATCAAGAGACAATGTCTTTGTAACACAACTTTTACCGGCCTGCCTTTGTTATTAAGGTCCATAGGAAGTGCTTAGATTTTTTATAATTTATTGTAATTGTCTCGGATTTTCTACACGTGGAATACTGACGACTTTACGGTGTTTTATAATGTATAGTTATAAATCCGAGGTTGATACTAAAACGCTGCGGTACCTTTAATTTTGTATCAAGAAGATAGTGTTCGATTAAGAAATCTCATACTTACACTTCATTGCTAGAAACAAGAAGCCTTTCTACAATCGTAAACGCTATTAAAAAACATAAAATGATTGGGCTGTCATATCTTTTTGCTAGAATAAGCCATTATCATATTCAATTAATGTACAGAGGCATTATGAATACGGGCGCGGTACCCAAACGCGTAAACGTGGACTGAAGAGTGTTTTTTTTTTTTTTTTTTTAACGTAGGTAAATCATCAAATGACTATCTCCCGCCTTGGGATGGGCGGGAGGGCGTGTCAGACTTCTACTGACTAAAAACCTACGGTGTTCCCATCCTTTGCCTATGTGCCTAGGTCCAAGATCCGATGGCATTGAAACCAGACTGAAGAGTGCTTACGTCATGACTCACCTGCAACATGCATGGTAACACCGAGTCTCGCACCATACGCCTTCACAAAGTCCGCAAGTATTTGTGTTCACAGATATAAAAGTATCTATTTATCATTCCTTATAATTAATTAAATCATAGTGTAATTTTGACTAATTGTTGATAAAAATCTGTAGATTTGAATCTATTTTAAATAATTTTATCATTTTATAAACATTTTAGTGTAAGTATGTACCTAATGTTAACCTTGCACCTCGGTCGGTTTGGAATAAATAACTATATTTCGTCTTACACAGGCGAAGGTAGAAGGCTAACCTTATAGTAGAGGTCTCGAGAAAAAATTAAAGGCTTTTTATTTCATTTTCTTTGTAACGAAGGTATTTCTAATGTCGATAGACAGTAGGTATTGGTATGGGCGTATCCTGGATTGGTCGGGGGTGGAGAGCAGCTGTCTCTTGGATTCAATACAAGTACATACTTTTGTATGTAAGTACTAAGTACCTAATTGAATTATTGAGACTATCTACATAAAATTTCCGCTTTGCCAGGAGCAAATTTTGGATCAAAATTTCAGATTTGTCTATTCTAAGTCCAAAAAAAATTATGGTAACATTTGTCTCCATGCAGCATTGCAGCCATTGTCTCTCAGCCAGTTCAGCACCAATAGAATCAATGCTGTCAATAATATATGTAAAGGATTGTTGGTGACGTAGATCAATAATTATATATACTATCTGCATATCCTTTCTAGAAACTAAATGCATTATTGTAATTAATTTCTAATCGTACAAAATGCGATATCGTTCGCAAATCACTATAATAAAACAATAATGTTAATACTGTTCGATAATATTCTTACTTTCCTAAATTATACGACGTTAAAAGTTTTTATAACTAAATATCTATCTTTATTGAGCGTTATATCTGAAATAATGCTACGTGATCCTAGAGTTCTGGCGAACGCACTGACGTGTTGATTGTGGAATTATAATGTGTACCAACAAGGATTCTTTTAACCGTCGTCAGAATTAAATCTCGACTTAATAGTTGAAGGGATAGGTTTATATGCAACCGCGGGATCCATTTTTCCTCATGTGTGTTCCGCTCTTTGATGTCAAAGGGGGCGAGCCTATCGCCATATTCGGCACAAATTCTAGACTACAGGCCACCCAGGATGTTACTTTTCTTGATGGTTAAAATTAAGCCAGCGTGCTTTAGTGAGTGCAGTATTTCGGATCCAATTTAATTAGACTACAATGTTGACAGTTGAATAATGATTTTGTATGCACGTAAAAAAAATATTCTTTATGGTCCAATTTTGCGATGAACTAAAACAGCAATTTGGATCGTTTATATTTAAAACGACGGTATTTTTGTGACATTGTTCAATGCATTATTTATGTCTGTATGATGTTTCGGCACATTTTAGTTTCACTTATTTGTTCAAAACAATTGTTTTGATTCAAAATAACGTATAATTGACGGGTTAATAACCTTATGAGTAATAGCATATTGTGCAGATATAGGTAAATAAGATATGATTAAAAAGGTTTCTCAGGTAGTTTTATTATACAAAACGTTTTCGTACTGATAGAGATAAGCTTCCGCGAAACTATTTGCTAGAAAATTATCGCACAACCAAAAATAACCGTTTAATTAAGTTCGAACTACGTGATGATACGTATCAGGACATAAAATGCAGTGTTATGCAGTCGAAGCCTAACTGCAACCAGGATATTAAATTAAATCTGATTCGCTTAATCGCCATATCATGGGCGTAGTCAGCTCCCCTCTACGGAAATTAAGTTAGTTCACTGTTCAACTAGCAATTTATTGGTTTTATACTATTTAAGACCTGTTAATTTCATGAAATGAATGTGAATGTCATTTAATGCATGTGTTAGTTGTTTTGTTTATCATAACCCCAATTTCCGATTTTAAAACCTGGGTACGCCGTGCACAATCTGAATGAAGTTATGTTCAATTTTCAATTTTTCAATTTTTTATTTTACATAAAACATGGTATAAATTATGATGTTAAATATCTTACATGTGCAACATGTTTCACCGTTTCAACGGTATGCAAAAAAATTATATACGTACTTATAATTAGAGAACGAAGTTAGGCAAATTACCTATTATTAATATATCTATTCCCTTTTAGGTGTAGTTTACTCATACCAATTACATGATTTTCTATACATAATATTATTATATTATATCTAACTATAAAACCCATGTTCATCTGGGGGTTACTATTATATTACTATATATCTTTACATTCCAAAATTCTTTAATTGTATAGAAACATTTATCTATGAGCCATTTCTTTAATCTATTAATAAATAAGGTAAAAGGTAGTTCACGTAAGGTTTTCGGTATTTTATTATATATTTGAATGGTCATACAACCGGTATTTCTTTTATACAGAGTGGTTGACATTGAATTTAGTTTTAGCTTAGTTGGATCTCTGATAGTGTATTTATTATTTTGACATACTTTTTCAAACAACTCAGAATGTTTTTTGACAAATATACCAATTTCTAATATATATATTGAAGTTAGAGTGAGCAGTTTTAATTTTCTGAACAGTGGTTTGCATGAATCTAGTGGTGCGACCCCGCATATTGCCCGGAGACCCTTTTTTTGTGCTACGAACATCCTACCTATATCTGTTGAGTTTCCCCATAACAATATGCCGTATCGTAGTATGGATCCGACATATCCATGATACGCCATTAAGGCAGTTTTTCACTAGCTAGTTTTCTTATTTTTCTGAGTCCGTATACAAATCTGTTTATTTTGGTACAAGTTGTTTTAATATGAGCTTTCCAGTTGCAGTTTTCGTCTAGTGTGATACCTAAAAATTTTACTTCATTTACTTCATTAATTTCTTGGTTATGATAATTTATTTTTAAACTATTAGTCTTGTTATTGTAATTTTTAAATTGAATTATTTTTGTCTTATTTATGTTAGCAGTTAGGTTGTTATCATCTAACCACTTTGATATATTTTCTATTGTATTATTTAAGGTTTGTGTATAGTCAAAATTATTATCATCTTGTGTAATTACTACTGAAATATCATCTGCGAATAATGTACATTTATGTCTAGTTGCTTTCGGAATATCATTTATATATATTAAAAACAATAGAGGTCCTAGAACACTACCCTGGGGGACACCGAATTTATTTTTTCCCTATAAGTGGACCTGTGTGACGTAGTCATTAAATTCGAGTCAACATGGGTAATCTCCACACATTGCTTTCGATGACTCAGGTAACTGTCAATCCATTCCAACGCCTTCCCTCTAATGCCATATAAGTCACATTTTCGCAGCAATATTTGATGGTCGACAAAATCGAAAGCACTGGACATATCAAAAATACCGCTGATACACGTTTTCTTTTATCTAGAGATTTGGTCACAGTGTTTATTATAGAGAAGGCCGCTAGTGTGGTAGACTTGTTTTTGGAATCCATTTTGTTCTTTTGTTAAAATATTATGTTTATTTAGGAATGTGGTAATACGGGCGTGCATTATTTTTTCAAATATTTTTGAGAATACTGGAATTAGCGTAATGGGACGATAATTGTTTACTTTTTCTTTATTGTCTCTTTTGTGTACTGGCTTAACTACGGACATTTTCATTTTTTCGGGAAAAACGCCGTTTTCAAAGGAAAGGTTTACAATATAGCAAAGTATTGATGAGAGCTCGCTATTACATCGTTTTATTATTTTAGTTGATATTGCATCATAACCTACGGCGTTTGTAGTTCTTAACGACACAATAGTTTTTAATATTTCATACTCGGTGCAAGGCCTTAAGAAAATAGTAGAGTCAACAGTGTTAATTAATTTGTAGTTAGGAGTATGTATTTTAGGTTTATTTGTTTTTGTAATATAAAAATCATTGAATGTATTTGCAATGTCTATTGGATTCGATATTAATCGTTCATTATGAATGATCTCTTTTATATTTTTATTATTTTGTGTACTATTTAGTTTGTCGCCAATTATGTCCCAAGTTGCTTTACATTTATTTGTAGAATTTAAAATATATTTGTTATTTAAGATCTTTTTAGAACATGTTATACATTTTTTAAATAGTTTATTGTATTTTATGTAATTAGATTTAGTTTCATCGTTTTTATCTTTATAGCTTATGTATCTTAGTTTTCTTTTTGTAATAGAACATATCTTTATACCTTTTGTTAACCATTTTGGTGTCGTTAAATTTACCCTTGTTTTAATTGTTTTTACCGGAAAACATAAATCATAAAATAGTAGAAATGTCTCATAGAACAGATCATAAGCTTTATTACAGTTTGCTTCATTTAGTACCTCTTGCCATGACAAACTTGATATACAATTTTGAAATTTTACTATATTTTCTTCATCATAATCTCGTCTAGTAATATACATATATAGTGGTTTTATTTGTTCACATTTCATAGGAAACGATAAACTCTGACCAGTATTGTGGTCAGATAAATATAGATGATGTACTTTACCTACAGCTCCTTTAATACTACTAAGAATGTGATCAATGCAGGTTTGTTGTCGTGTGGGTTCAGTTATGTGTGATATGAGATTATGAGAGAGTAGAAAGTCTTTTAATTTATAAGATGTGTCATCGTTCTTCAATGTATTTATGTTCAAATCTCCAGTTATAACGATTCGTCTATTTTCCTTAAAATTAAGTTTATGCATGAGCGTTTCTAATTTATCAAAGAAGGTAGATACATTTGATCCCGGTATTCTGTATATACAAATAACAATACATTGAAGTGATGGTATATCAATACCACAGCATTCAAAAGACTTTTCAGATGATACATAAACGTATGTCTTCGGAACTTTGGAAATCTCAACGTACTCAAACTAAACCATTTAAATTTTTTATGTATAAACCAGTCAACATGTGGTTAATAGATGTTTAGTGATTTCTTCCGCTCAAAAAAGCTATATTTGTAAATCATGAACGCGACGCCGGCCAATAGAAAAAATACGGAGTCGATGTTGAGCCTCTATAAATTTCAATCACTATAAACCTTTATTTGTATCATCTTTATTTTTGGCATATTTAAAACAAATAGTGTAAACTTTAATGTTAATTATGTAAGTTGTGGTTGCCTGCAACTGGGTAGTATGCTTTAAGTGCTAGTTTTTTTGGTTTTTGTTTAGTTCTTAACAATCAACTGGTGACTCAATAAAAAAAATAAAATACGACAAGCTATTACTTCATACATTTCTGAGACTGAATCTAGCCCATCGAGGTGACCCATCTTATCGCACTATAAATTTTCTTAGTACGTATACCGAACGCATTAGCATTGTAAAACTTTACATCGTTTCCTGACATTAGCTGCTACCTCAGTCGACCTGACCCGTACATACTGTAGAAAAATGTTTACAGCGCGGCTTTATCACTTTATAAATTAATAATGAATGAAAAATGATTTAATTTGGGCTCTAAAATTGATAAAACATAAAAAATCCTTGATTAATCATCATAGCCTTGTGCAATGACTGATGGCCCGACTGCAGTAATCAAAATGCCAGATGTAGGGCGGCCGCTACAGATAAAATGCAATTTTAATAAAAATAAATGAATGTTTTAATTATGCTAATAATAGCCTTATATCACTAAGGTTACTTCCGAGAATCTGTATTAGTAAGCAGCTCACAATAGTACTAACACTAGAACTTTGAATTACCTACCTAAAATACACTATGTGATACTGCACCATTCTAGCCACTCTGAGCCATTAGATGTTAAGACTCAAGAATTGTCTAAGCACAATATCCTTCTTTGCACGTAAGTACGCATATAACTTCATAAACTCTGACTGAGCCTGGTTATCCAATTGATCCTGCGACTTCTGCCTTGTAAATTCGTTCCGACACTCGTACGTGCCAGACTATAGTTGCCTGTCATATGAATAAGATTTGCTATATAGGAGACGGACCGACGTTTCTTTGGACTATTAGTCATTGTTTATGGACTACAAGATGTTGGGTGCTATTCTCAGACTTTTCAATTTGAAACATGTTATCTTAATGGAATTTGTACTGATATAGCCTTAGACTCATGCTCTAGCGCAGCGAAATGTGTATACCTTAATCGCGTAACCCTTTGACAATAAAGGTAGGTATGACTAAGGAAATTACCAAGATGCGCTTGCGCAATTAGTGATGTTAGAAGCAGTGCCTAGTGACGGACTCAGTATTTATTAACCCGTATATCAAAGTGAAACTAATTGTCTGACATATTAAAAAAATATATATAAGTATTCAATATACGACCTTTTTTCATATTTGAATGTAGCAGTTAAAAATAAAATGGAAACTGTGGGTTATTCCTTCTTATTTAATATGTTTATCGTTCGGTAAATATTAAAAGGGATGACATCCTCCATCTGGATTTTTAAAAAGTTGTAAATCGTTATCTCGCGTTATCAATAGATATAAACTAACTTTCCTTCCTTATTTATTACGTCGCATAAAGCTAATCAATTAATAGTAATAATTCTTATTTTTAAAACGATAAAGCCTATATCTCTTTGGTAGCACAATCGTATTGTTCTTTATTTACACAATTAAAAGTATGTTTGTCTTTCTGTTGCGTTAAATTGTTTAAGGATGTTTTATGTTAACACTTGCAAATAATTTCCCATTACTATTAATCATACCAGAATTTCGCTACGCATAATACAATTTCTCAATCGCTACTAAAGTAAAAATATTTTAGATTGTATTGTTTTCTGGAAATACGTACCTATAACAGAGGGAAGCAGCATGCTAAGATGGATATAGATCTTTCTAGGTCCTCCGCTATTGGCAATAAATTTTAATTTTAATCGTAAACTTGGATGAATGTAAGTAACCTCTGAAAGTACTTCTAATGTTATCGAAATTTTTCACTCACAATACGAATATCTAATATCGTCGATCGATAGGAGATATTGCAGCTTTTCTATATACTTTTTATCACGGCAGCGGACTTTACGCAGTTGGAGACGCGGGTAAAACATTTGGATATTAGACGAGCAAACCCGCGTTTATCAGATAGTGAGCGATATGTCATCAGACCGTAGTCTATAAAGGAATAAAACAAGGCTTAATTACGGTTTTTTGTCCACTGTTTCAGTGTGAGTGCTAAGTGTTGTGACTTTTGATAATTTTTTGTTGTGATCATGATAGGTGAGTAATTTTTATTTGGTAATTAAAAATTTACGATATTAATTGGCGACATGTAAGGTTAAATGGGGTATTGATATCCTTTAGGGTCCGTTTTAATAAAATATCCTGATTATATAATGGTTTAAACAAAAGTGAATCAAATTGAATTCCATTATCCAACGATAATAATTAAATTAAAATAATTTGCACACTAGTAGAAAAATAAAAAATAAAGAACACTTCAATGACCCTCTGCTGAAAAATTTAAAATTTTTTTAGATAGATTTTCTTTTGTTGCAAAAAATATGTTTGTTTCTAGATAATATTTTATATTTTTGGAACTTGTAAATAAGTCTATGTAAAGAAAAAAACGAATTAAATTACTTATCCTCATTCAATATTAAACCTAATAAAATGAATAAATACGCAATAATGATTACAATTATCGGTAGTTTTGGTTTATTTCGATGTTACAAATTGAATTAAAAAGAAACCAGAGAAAATTGTGATCTATTTCGGTAGACGGATAAAGCAGATGTCTCACCTGGTCACCTAGAGTTTGAAAAATTATGGGTGCATAGTAAAATAAAGGGAATGGTTACCGAGTACCAATTGACTTGCAAAGAAGATAGGGATTTTTGGATGTTCAGCTATTTCATTGATCATACTAAACTTTTCTGTTAGACAGTCCTAGTAGTACTATTGTGATTCATCTAGTATGCGAACAAAACTGTCTACAGATTGGCTTCAATTTAATAAAATAAAATGTATTAGGTATATATAACTAAAATAACTGAAATTGGCTAAAGTAGGTATCACGAAAATGGTAAACATTACCTATTTAGGTAGTGCTACATATAAGTACCTACCTATTATTTTAGATTTTTGAGTATTTTTTGATAAATTCGACAGATACCGATTTTATTTGTGATTTAAAAAATATTATCATCTAACTACAAGATTACATAAAACGTGACACTTGTTGCTTTATCAGTATTTCTAATCGATTAGAATCCGCCATATTGAAATAACGGCCAATGTCTAATGGACGACCGAGACATTGATTCCGATGTTTTGTTTCCACTTTTTCATCGCAGCGAAGTTAGCATGAGCTAATTGAGATAAATGTATTGCGGATTGGAATTTTTTTTAAAGTATTGGAAGAGTTTAATTCACGTGATATATGAATATTAAATCCTTATATAGGTAGGTGGTGAGTTCATTATCTATCAATCTTCCTTCGAGTATTGTAAAGAGGATACTATGTTTAGATCCAATACATAATCCTATTTTGATATTTAGTTGTCTTCCTTAAGACTCCATAGTCTGTATGAACTGCTTGACCGCTAGTATAACGTCTAGTTGCTTGTCTTAAATTGCATGCGCTCCGTCTGGCACCAGTAGTCGACATATTGTATAGAAGCTATCTATTCCGGGACTAAATATATCTGGTATTGTCCCATCAGCATGCGCATTCTCAAAGTTTCCTGCATGGAAAAGCACAAACTTATCTAATGTTAGAATAATTGGTTAATATTAGCAGACAAGACTTGAATGCTTAACAATTCTGTGATTACAACAGTTGATTAAACTGTAGACCTCGATGATCCTGTTCATGGCATTCACTCGTACGATTTCTAGAATTACCCATTATCTTCAATATTGATACGCATAGATAAACTGTTATTAGTGTTTCTAACAACAAAACACGATAAATAGTTTGCGAAGGATTATATGGCGCTAAACTATTTCATTATGAGTACATGTTACGATGGAATCTAATCTATTATTTATGTTATAGATATATTTCTATTGTCCATTAATTTGAGGTTGCAATAATGTGGTGTATTTCATTTCTAAGAAAATTGGAAACATAACTTTTTTAATATTTCACTAGCGCTACATTACTACAATTAATTACATTTGCGTTAAAATATTTTGTTTTGTCACATTAATATCATCACCTATTTGTAAATTAAACTTATTAATTCGCATAATTTATTGTTTACGCGAAATGTCTTTGACATAAAACTACTTAACAATTTTTTCTTTAATTTTTACTCCCGATATTTCGAAGACTACAATTTTCATGGAAGCCCCGTAACTATGAAGTCTGTAAAGTCTTCAAGTTGTTTCTTTTCAACATTAGTTCGTTGACATTTCACGCAATTTCAATCAAAATGTAATTAAGATAGGTCGCAGATAGTTTTCTTTGCACAATTCACCTAAGGAACCATGTCTCAGGGTATAGCATAGATTGCAGTGTAGAGAAATGCCACACTCAACACGCAGATCAAAAGGACCCCCCCACGAAAAAACCACCCATAGTACTGCCGTGCTAAGAGCAAAAGCGGCATGTCAGGGAAGCCATATTTCGAGATAATCGCAGTTTTGTAAATATAGTTTTATAATTTTGAATGTAAAAGTGAGATGGAGAAATTCTTTTAAGGTTTTTTAACAAGTTCTAAACAAGATACCGTTATTTATGTAAGTTCATGGGATGAGTATTTCTTTAAGCTATCTGACGGCATAAATATCAAGATTTTGTTTTTTTTTTGAGATACCGCTTTTGAGCTTAGTACGGCAGAGTAGTGAGTATTAAAGAATGCGACGCGACGTGTCTTCTAAAATCTCAGGAGTCCACATTTAGTTTGTTTTGTACGTAATATTAAATTCCATGAAGCTACTAGCTTCTACAGCGAGTGAGGGTAAAAGGAAATACGCGTCTTTTTTCAAGACGAAAAAAAATAAACGCAGTAATTATATAAAAATTAAATATAATTATCATTAGCTAATAAATACAACGTCAATACATTCGCCGCCTTCCAGCTCCAAGTCTTTCGGGGTATTTTTACCTGAAACAAAATAATTTAAAATTAGTTTCTTAATACAACCACTCTGAGGTCTCGGCTCTTGGGGTTCGAATCCCGACTCGGACTAGTGATATTGGGTTTTTTATTCAGTATAATCACTACTACTTATACTGAATAAAAAAATCTAATATTATTAACCTAATGTTATTTGTATAATTCGTTTTAATTTATTTTTTTTAAACACAATAAAATTTCATGTCAATGACAAACAATCCTTATGAATAACATTGTTTACCGTCCACTGAATTCCTAGTAATTATTGGTAATATGATAAATAATACAATTGTAAACAAAAATAAGCTTTTTGAAGAATTATTTATGATAATATATATGAGTAATTTGATAACACAATAAAACAAAAAGTAATTATTTAATTCACTTTGAAACAAACATGTTAAAGACTGAATCTCTTTAGTTCTAGCAAGTTAAACTACTGAAAAATGTTTAATGCAAGCATAAGTATACATAAACTATAAAGAAATATTTTTAAATCAGTTTTCTCTTTGGTTACTTAAAACTATTGTTCTTTACTAAACCACATTCAGACAACAAAAAACATACTTGATAAAAATCTTATCACAAATCTATGTCAGTAATTAAGGACTTCATATATTGAGACAACAATGATTCAGCTACTCAATAACAATATTCCGATAGAATGTGTAACAATAAATATATTTCAATGGATTTTGCAAAAACAATAAACTTATCAATTTTCATGAAAAATACTTATTGTATTTCGCAGCTGAGAATAAGAGAATAAACACATGGATTATAAATATTGATTAACTATGATAACTGGCTATAGAAAATGAAAATATTTACCAATAGTTGTGTTTGTTTGATAAAGTAACAAAACTTAGGGGTTACTGTATCTTTCTATTAATGAATTTTCAGATTAGGAGCAGTATTTTCAAAGTTTAACCCTACATTGAAACTTACTTCTAACTGTGTGAAAAAGAAGCTTAAATGCCTCAAAATCCAAACATTGGATTGACTAATAGTTGTATGTGTCTATCGTTTAAAGATATGACCAGTTAGGAAAACAATTTGGAATAAAGAATGTATTCAATAATTTCATACTAATTTGGTAAATGAGTATGAATAGGGATGAAATTTGTTTGCTATTACACAAACAGACTGACTAAACTTTTATTGGGAGCTTTATTACAATTATAGTTTTATTAATTAGATGAGAGAGAAATTATCTGCGTCCATTGTTATCCATAAAAACCCTTTCATTCCCTTTCACCTCAGTAAATATTTAAAAGGAATTTATACCTGATATTAAATCACCATCAAAATAAAATTTTAACTTGTCTATTGGTTTCTCAAAGTGCTCGGCACACTTCATAAATGCTAAAGACAGTTTATCATTGGCCTCGGTGACAATCTCGCATGGTTTCCGCACATTCTGGCACTGGAACTTCAGTTTGATGCCGTTCACTACAACGACCTGCTTCTGTTGTTTCTTCAGTGAACTAAGACTTTGGTTAACAATGCCACCATCAATAAATTTGCAAATGTTATAATTAATGGTATCTGGAGTATCATCTGCACTCAGTATTTTATCATTATACGTAAACAACAACTTCTCTTTACCAACATTCTCCTTTGTTGCAAAGTAATCATACATTTGTGTGAACTTTTGGTACTGTCTTATTGTGAATTTGTATATCTCAGAACTCTGCCAGTACACTTTTACATTAAGCTCTTCATTTTCATCTAAGGGGTCATTCACATTTTCATTATTTGTGTCATCGTCCAATACAATAACTTTACCAGCATCTGATGAGAATAGATCTTGTTGTTCAGACAAGTCTTCATACTCTTCAGTGTTCCCTATGTTGTAGTGGAAGAAGTTAAAGACGGCTGAGTTAGACTGACTTGGCCTGTGTCTTCTCTTCCCTCGGCGACCGTTGCGGGCCGGTGTCCCCACACACCCCCGCCTTGAGCTGCTTCCTGACCCCCGTCCTCGTGCTGGGCTTCTGCCTGCGGCCCGCCCGCGCTTACGCGACGGAGCGCTCCCTCGTGCCGGGCTGGTGAATGTGTCGTCAACACTGGTCACTTTTGATAACTCACTAATCACTTCGTCCACGTGCGCCACGAGTCTAGCTCTATCTTGTGATAACCGTTTGCTGGTCCTGTGCCTCCCCCTGTCTATTGACTCACCAGGGGTGACCGCTTCATCATCTTCACTTTTCCGCTTGCGTCCGCGGCCGCGGCCACGTCCTCTTCCCCGACCTCTTGTTTTATTTTTACCGCTGTTCTGTTCAATAATGCTGTCTAATGTTAACTCTTTAGTCTGTTTATCTACATTGAACTTTGTTTGTTCTAAATCTATCTTAGGGAATTTGTTATCGGTAGTTAAGTTCTCTGTTATATCAAAACTGTCTTCTAATAAATTTATCGGCTTTGATTTATCTTGATAGTCGCTTTTCATGGATTGTAGTTTTTGAGCAATTTTACTGTAGCTATCGTCATCCGAATCCGAGGACATGTTTTACTTTTAATAAGTTTTTCGCCACTTTAAACATAAAATAAATTTGAAAACATACATAACTTGAATCTCTGAATAAAAGTTTGACATTAGCGATCATAGAGTAAATAATGTACCATAAAATGTCAATGCCATAGAATAAGTAATATTCTTTGCTTAGAATGTGATCTCAAAACAATAACAAGAAGTGATTTCACTTTTTTCGACAACGACTCAGAAATGACAACCGATATTTTTTTCTTTACGACTCTGCACTAAGTTGCATTTAGCCAAAGAGACAGATATTTCTTAAATGTTGAGTATGCACTAACCACAGACTATGTAGAAGACTGAACTATTTTCTACACAATCCAATGTCTACTTTAACAATTGTCATATAACGCCATCTATTAACGTATACTTGTAACTATAAAAAACGAAATAATAATGAAATGAAATGAAAGTGGGAAATTAATTACTATAGAACAAAAACAAACACACACAAATGCATGCCGGGTACAATTACGAAGGCACTAACTTTTCGCTATGTGTTTCGTCTCATGGTTTGACAGGGGTCACCCATGGCAGAAATTTTAGATTGAGTTGACCGACCGTTGCCCGACCTTGGTGTGGTACCGCATACAAAATACAATTACTCAACTACAGCATCCAAATACTTTCATGTTGTGAACTTATCTTTTTTAATATTAGCTAGGTCTATTTAATTTTGGATTCTTCGACACATTAATAAATTTATTCATATTTTACTAGCTTTAGTGCACGGCTCTACTCGCATGAAACTGCTTTCCTGGCATAAATATTACATAGTGCACCTCAGAGGAGCTGGAGCTAACCTCAAATTTGGGGGGGAGCGGTCAAATCAAGGACATATAAAAATATGTATGCTGCGGACAGCAGCCACACATTCTTACGCCTATGGTAATAAACAGGCTGATCTCAGAATGTATCCCACTTACCTGGCCCTTTATGGCGGGAGACCTTGTATGTATATGGGGGTCGCTATCTGGTATTTCTTACGACCAGAAATTTGTAAATGTCCTTATACTCGAGGTTAAAATGCCTCCTTAGTTCATTAATTTGCTTTTTGCAACTTCGCTCTGTTATGGAAGGAAGTGGATAATTATTATATTCAACTCCTGCCTATCTTTCCACTTGATTAATTTTGTTACGGAATAAAGACAATAGTGTTCACTGCTGATCCTGACTTATAGAAGTTGTAGTGGCAAGGGTAAGGGCGGGAAAGTCTCTACCACCAGTAATATATAAGTCTACTTGTAACAATCATGAAAAAACGTTCACAATTTTTTTACATAGGTATCTATAATAAAATTATAAGGTTGTATGTGACTTTACTCTAGTAGTATTGCCGATCGGATATGACAGTAACTATAAATCGTGCACAATACAGTAATAAATAATGTTATACTAATCAAGCAATATTCGTTAAATATCATTATCTAAAAGATTATGATTAGATATTACCTAGTACCTCATTTCTAAGGCGCTGACTTAAAGAAAAGGAATTTATCGATTTTTTTCGTCATGTTTTCATGCTTACAATTCATGTTGTTTGGCGATTGCACGATCCGATAGGGTTTATTTTTAATTTAATCCAATTATTATCGATTAATTGATATATTTCGTTAGGCGATATGCCTTATTTTAAATCAGTTATTACTTTTTTAAGTTAAGGTCAGTTTCTGGTTTAAGTAAAAATTAGGCCCTATTGCTAATTTCTTCCAAATACTTAGTGTTGATATAAAATTAAACTTTAGAGGTTTTGATAGTACGTTACCGCTGTCTGAACGTGTTATCTTATATTATATATATGCAAAATATTAATCGAACATTTACTGATTATTAAGCGAATTCGTCTAATGATTAAATCATTTTTATCTGACAAAATATTGACAACTTTTCTGTAGAAAATGTGTCTAAATGATTGTAATCAATCTTCTGATAAAAGTTATCGCCGATTAAAATAATAACGCCCCAATAAAGAGGACTAGGATAAAAAATTAAGGAAAAACAAATGATCAGGTTATATTTTTATACTATCAAGAGACCAGTTGATGAGCGGAGATGAAGCCTAATGATGAGCGGCAGACGTAAACAATAATAATGTCAGGCAAGACTTTAAGCTGTTGCACTGCGCTGGTGATCCTGTGATATTAGGTTTTAAGTCTCATAATATGATTAATTGAGGTCGTATTTAAACTAGAAGAGAGTCTCTATTATTATTTCTTTCGATTTGATCGTTAGACAATATAAATAAACGACCCGGTTTGAATTTTAATTCATGTAGCACCAAGTATGGTGGCAGATTAGTATGCGTAAAACAGACAAGTTTTTAAGATTTATTTATGTATGCGTTAATAATGACTCGACATGGCGTATTTATGTGTATGTCTGTGTTGCAGTTACATTAAAAGTGACAGAAGTTTTTGTTCGCGGCAATAAGCACATGGTGCGCACTTTCTAGACAGTCTAAGGATGTACTACACAAAGAACTTTCTAAATAATGTTTTTTGCAATATCGGGTCCATAGTGACGCGACGACTGTGTTGCGAGATCTTTATCGCCGTGGTGCAATCGGTAATTGTCATTATTACTATCACCAACTTTAATTTATCGCAGTAATCCGAATGATCGACTAAGTACGATTATTGAGAAATTAGGCTTTTTGAGGGTAGCGCCAATAACTTGCAAATGTGGCTAGGAGACTCTAGAATACGTAGTTTAAATCCGATTTTGTTTCGGTATAACTAGAATTTACAACATAGGGTTAATGAACGTATAAATATACTCGTATTTAGGTTGTCTTTTTGGCACGCAATACAGATCAAAACCTTACAAGATACTCACGAACACGAAATTAATAACTCATTTGTAAAAGCATCAATTATCCGAAATAAATTCCTAATATTCTATATGATTTTGTTTAATATTTGAAAAAGTTTTCATTTATTTCCTCTAACAAGCATTTGTTTTTATATCATTAAATCCAGAAAATAGTGATAGCGGCTTTCCTTAGGGTCTCGACCGATTATTGTTAAGAGACAACAAAGAAATAAACATAACACTATTATTGCCTGTCATGTAAAATGTGAAATACATTTCCTGTTACTTACATAGTATTTCGTAACTCAACAGTCACTGACTTGACATTATTACAAATAAAATGATATCTATCAGTCCAGTCTAGATCTAAGATACAAATCTTATTGCTTACATAGAGTACCCTCGTCCTGATTGATAATTAACAAAAGGAAAAAATTATCATTTACAGCATGATTACATTTATGAGTGTTATGCGATCATCGTCGCTATTTAACAATGTACCAAAGATTGGTCTTTGTCCTTTGATTAGGTCATTTTAAGGTCTCCAACAAGCTCTTCGCCTAGGTTCATTGTTAATGTCATAATTTACCCTTTTAAGCGAGAAAGGCATTAGTATGCATGTATAAAATGACCTCAACATTTGGTCGTACGTAAAGCAAAGCAAAACTGCCATCTAGCGTTGGAAAACAAAACTACTTATTACTGTAGCGTGTTTTCCCCGAGGGCAGTTGTATCAAAGATACACTAAATAACATAATAAAAATTCTTGAAATTTATCTGATTTGATTTTAGTAGTAATTAAAGATTATTTTAAAACAATGTCCATAGCTTTAAACATTTTTTTATCTGAATTCGAGATACATATAGGCATGGGCGCCGGGTACGGGGTGCAAGGGGGTGCACGTGCACTCCCCTGGAACAAATCACAATAAAAATAACTGAATGACAATAGGAACACTAGATCACAGACGTTTGATTATGGTGTAGCATATGCAAGTAACCGCGCGATTTTTATTTGAAAAAAAAATCATACATATAATGATATTATGTAGAACCGTAGTAAAATAACGGCGATAGCCTAGTAGGTTGTAGAACGGACTGCCGAGACGATGTCCTCAGGTTCAAAACGCAATGGCACATACCTCTGATTTTTCCAAAATTATGTGTGTATTCTTTGTGCATTATCGCTTGCTTTAATGGCGAAGGAAAACATCGCGAGGAAACCTGCACACCTGAGAAGTTCTCTACAGGAATTCCGAACGTGTGAAGTCTACCAATCCGTACTAGGCCAATTGTAAACTTAGGCCTAATCCCGCTCAGTAGTAGAAGAGGCCCTTGTCCAACAGTGGGGCAATACATATAATACAAGGCTGATATTATTATATGTAGTACCTACTTATGCAGATGCACCTCCCTAAAAGTATTCTTGGTGGCGTTCATGCATATAAGTCGCGGTAGGTACTTATCACACTGTAGGCGCCTATTACTTGCATAATATTATTTTTATGATGCATAAGCTTCTTATATGATAATATAATTCTGAGTAGCTTTTTATTAGTTCCGCTATAATCCTTTTTAGTTATCATTTAAATCTAAAATTGCATACTTGTGGATAATTTATATAGGTACTTTTTAAGTCTATTGCAATAGATTAATGCGGTTTTATTGAAATAGAAATGACTTTTCAAAATATAAATACCTAATCTAGTGTCGGATTTATATTTTTTATGAGTGTAGGCCACTTTATTTCCGCCTCCCCATGTGGGTAGGTTTATGTATTTATGTATGTAGGCTTCTAAAATACTTAATAATTTACCATTTGTTTGTATTATGGAAGGCACTAAAGTTAAATAAACGAATGATTAATTAAATGGAGGGAGCGTGCTCTGAAATTTGCCGCTCATAGGCCGCGGCCTATACGGCCCATTTAAAAATCCAGGACTGACCTAATCTATACAATTACCTTATAGATACTTAGCAAATGACAATACATTCTGCGTTTCTCGTTGGACATTATAATTATGCCGACCTTTCTGACTGCATGCTTACTGGTGATCGATGACGATTATTCGTAACTGTTCAGTGTCTTAACATGTAGACTACGGCAATCGCTAACTATATATATATCATTCCGCTGGTAGTATGTAGGTAGATACACATTTTGTCGCCTGGATTTTGATCATCGTAAGCAAGGAGTAAAACGCGCCATAGCGACCTGCTTAGGCTAATTTACGTTGTAAGGAATCACTTTGCATATTTCCGATTTCGAACAGGCATAATTGTATCTAGCGAGGGATAATCTTTCATTAGTCGATTATCTATTGGGATGTCACCCCACTTACTATTAGATACAAGGGAGTCACATTACCATGCCTGTTTCGTTTAAATTTGTCTTTACAGGTAAAATCTTGAGTTTCATGTTCCTGGTGGGAGTGGTGGCCACTGCCAATAACACCACTACCAATACCACTACCACCACTACTACGACAGACAGCTCGAGGTCGGGCGGCACCTTTAAAGCCTACGCAGGAATTGATCCTAACACACTGTCTTGTGATCCAGAAGGACACGTGAGTATCGTCAATTATTCTATCTATTTGAACTAATAATTTAACTGAATGTAGTGTAATTAAAATATATTAGTATTCTTTCTTCATTGTACATAGCTTTTGTCTGCGGATCCGCGCGCGTGAAAGTTTTTCCAAGATAAATATCTTCCCGGGATATAACTTAGCCTCTAAGGAGTGATGTAGCTTCCTATTTGTGAAAACAAAATCAAAATCGGTTTAGTACTTCCTGAAATTAGCACGTTCAAAGAAACTAACTTTCAGCTTTGTATATTGGTATAAATACTACGCGCGGTTTTGCTCGCGTAATAATTCATTCGCCGGCAATGTTTTTTTTAAAAAGTAGGTAAATATTGTTGGCGGGATAATATGTAGCCTAATATAGCAGTAATTAATAATGTATCTTCCTATTAGTGAAGCAAGCAAGCATGTTAAGTCTAACATATTGATTAGAATAATAAATAAACTGTAAGAAAGTTCTTATAAAGAACTAAGAACCTTAGGTATGTGACGGCAGCGCTCAGTTTTTTTTTTTTTTTGAGGGACTCTACGTCCCTCCCTCGTTCCCCCTATCCAGGACAAGGGGTATTTTTTAGCTTTTTTCTTTTTTATTTATTATTTTTTACATTTTTTCTGAGTTTATACATAACTATTTATCTACGGCTATTATCTTACATATATTCTTAATCTATTTATCTACTTGTATTTTCTTATATATATTCTTAGTCTATTCATCTTATATTTAAGGCTTATTTTAATTGCTAAAATTATATATATATATCATTATATACATTTAGCAATTCTTATTATTTACCTATTTCTATTATTCAGCGCTCAGTTTGACTCAGTGTTGGTTTTCCTCAGGTGTTCATGCTGCTTCCGCATTTCACCAACTGCGCGAAGTTCTACATGTGTGCCCACGGTGAAGAAGTGGAGTTCGCTTGCAGCGGGGGGCTGATCTTCGACTTTGCACAGCAGGTAATAAGAGTGTTTATTCTAGGTCGGCACTCGACGAGGGTTCTATAGCTTAGTGGTGTTTTTTATTGATGTAATATTGTTTCTACTGTAGTGTACTATCTAGTAGCGGCGATAGCCTAGTTGGTTGTGCAACGGACTGCCGAGACGAATATTCGCAGGTTCAAAACCCAAGGGCACACATCTCTGACTTTCCTACAATCATGCGTGCATTCTTTGTGAATTATCGTTTGCTTTAATAGTGAAGGAAAACATCGTGAAAAACCTACATATCTAAGTTCTCTATAAGAATTTTGAGAGTGTGTGAAGTCTACCGATCCGCACTAGGCCAGCGTGGTAGACTAAGGCCTAATCCCTCTCAATAGTAGAGGAGGCCCGTGCTCAGCAGTGGAATAGTATAAAATACAGGGCTGATATTATTGTTATTGTTATCATTGTCTCAAGGTCCCTGAGTCTGGAATTGCGCCCACTTCACTACACCCACAATGTATCCACCTAATCCAGACCTTATACACTAAAAAAACCTCCTATTTTTACACGAGATGATTGAACACACGTCATAGAAAATATTCACCTTTGTTATATAGACGAGATAAAAGTTATTTAAATATTGCTTTTAGACCTGCAATTGGAAGTGGGCTGTTGACTGCGTTCTCAGGGTACCGAAAGAGGACATTGATACGGAAGGGTCAGGCTTCGGTTCCGGAGAAGAGACCATCGGTATCTTCGGAGAGGAAATAGAAAATGGACCTATTGGTGAGATTACGTTTTAATTAATGATAGAAATTTTATATTATTATTAAACGTTGACCTTGGTTTTATATATTGTTTAGAACGTTGTTGAATTCCCAATTCTAATATGTTTATTAAAATAAGTATTGTTACAAATGCGGTCTTAAATTCTTCTCGAAATCGCATAGACGATACACCTTTTATAAGGGCACGTAGGATCTAGATAGTGTCGACTGACGACAGATGATTACCCCTCACCAGTCGACATGATTATGCCGGCTTGTTTGAAACCGAATAACATTTACGATCGTCACAGAGGTTTTGACGGCGGACGCAGCGGGCACGGTCCGTCCCAATTCTCCGGTCAACGCCAGGTTCATGATGCACGACCTGAACTGCCACAGAGCTGACTCCGCCGCGCGCCAGGTGCCTTACAAGTGAGTAAACAGTTTTGGTGAGACTTAAAGCACATTCAAATTAATCGGTTTAATATTTATGAGCTATCGCTTGCTTTAACGGTGAAGGAAAACATCGTGAGGACACCTGAGAAGTTCTCTGTATAGGGTATATTTTATTCCGGGAAAATATAAAGCGGGACTTTTATCCCGGAAAACCTTTTTCATGCGGGCGAAGCCGCGAGCATAAGCTTCTAAATATTATTGGTTGGTCCGATATCCAATACTTACAAATTACCTTTATAATATTAACATAGACTCTTGAAATTTTCGTCGCTTTAGTAGGTACCTTTCCCAATTTCCGTCATGTTTTCGATATAAAAATATGTTGTCCTCTACAGGGGTGACTGTCAAAGATACTGGCGGTGCGTGGCTGGCGTCCCGCAAGCAATGTACTGCTCCGACGGACTCTTCTTCAACGAACAAACACAGCAGTGTGATTACGAAGCTAATGCCAAGTGTGTGGCGCAGACCGAGGACGAGCTCCAAGGAGAATTTATTGTGTACAATAAGCATTAGATTAAAGGTTTAATTTCGCTGGTGGACTGGGAGGGGCCTTGAAATTCTGACAGTGCCCTTAGAATACTGAAAAGGCCCCTATGTATTAAATTATTGGAAGTGTTTTAAAATACGGTTCTTGGCGTCTACGTGCTCTGTGATTTGTATTAACCAGAGTTTCACAGATATTGACGGCCTTTAAGTACGGGCTTCTTGTAAGGCTTATACACACATTGACTGCCCTTAACTAGGGGCTTATGATATATGATGGGGCTATAACATTCTGGCCAATAATAATTCCCAGTTCCGCTAGTAAATAAATTATGCAAGACATTAAATTTTCATTATTGGGCTAGACGACACTTTTGTAAGTTGCATAATTCATGCTGGCATCAGGGACGATTTATTTTCAATAATCCATACTAACTGTCCTCTTGCTCAATATTATTTATATTGGCATTTAGGAGCATTGTATTCATATTTATATTTCTGGCATCTAAGGCTTTTTTAGAGCTTTTGATAAAAAATGTCTTCTTTTAGAAGAAAGATAAGTGATGAGCTTTTACCGCGCGTTAGCGATTATACATGGAAAAGGCAAAATAAACTTTGTGCTTATGATTATAAAGGCCAATGTAAAAAAAGTATCGAAACGCGCGACGAAAGTCTGCTTGGTAAAGCTCTATTTTTTATTTCAGTAAAACTTTATTTTAAAAATGAAGTATCTGGCGACCTGTATTTATATATTTATTGAACATACTCATGTTAGCTCCTACTCTGTCGATGTGTAATAAAATGTAACAATGTAAATAGGTTTTTTAATTATTTCTCACACTAGTTATTAAGGTATGATTAATATATTAAATAAAAATAGTTATTAATGTTTTTTATTACACTGCTATATATTAAAGCTACCCTTTTGACTTATGCTTCCTCAGTCAATATATATCTACTAATATTAATTATATTTTTATTATGCTATAATAAATTTATTCAGGGCAGTCCCAAAAAAAAGGAAACATAGGTTGTTTTTTATAATATTTATTATTTAAATATTCTCTTGGCACTTATTCCTACATCTTACATATGTCAGTTGAGATTACTCTTCAATTTTATTGTCTGTATAGGTGGAGTACGTTAATAATTCCTGGTAAAATTGGGAAGTGTATTTAATATTAAGTCAACTACTTCAGGACGTCCAAGATCCACGTAATTCCATAGGTTCATGGTATTTCCTCGCTTCAGTCTCTGGACTTCATTGCTTTGTATTTTTACCTTTATTGAACCCGAACGGGTCAGGTAAGGGATTATCCTTCTTCTCAAACGGGAAGTATGGATGATCTTGCCAAAATTCCATTGATACTTTTCTAAAGTTCTTGTTGAATTTGGCTAGAAAGGAATATTTTATAAATTATATCTTCTATAATTACATATTATATTTTTAATCATGCGAGATTGAAAGCAAACCTTAATACTTTTATTGCGCATACAGATGAGTTTAGATGTTAACCCAAACAAAACAATGCAAGACACATAAGTTTGTAATGAAATACGGTTACAAAAATCTATTTAAACCCCCCAAATAAAGTTTATAATAACATTGTTAAAATTATAACGAAAACCATCTAAGACCATGAGCTGCTGCCAATGGGCCAGTCTTACCTGTAAAATCATCTACGTCTTGCCGAAAATTGTTATTTTTCGGCAAGACGTAGATGATTTTACAGGGATAGAGCCACTCTATATGTAGTATATGTTCGTCTTACAGAGCGAATCGACCAAGTCAGCAGTATAGACTAATAGCACACTATCGTAATGTGTGGGTGCGCGAAGTTCTACATAACTCTGGATATCGTGTATTGGAATGCCACAGATAATAAATGGTTTTGCTTACCCAGTTCAGCCATCTCCTCAGCAGTCAGTTCAAAATTGAAGAGATCGATGTTCTGTTCAATGCGGCTCTTCTTCAACGATTTAGGAATTGGAACTAAACCTCTTTGCATCTGGAAATATAATTTGTTAGTTATTGTTTAGTGCGAAAATTAACGGACTCATGCGATTTTCGTATGTATTTTAAAATTAGAATAGTGAATTACAAATATATACGTCAGCTACAAAAGAATTCAAATTGATTCCAAAGTTTTGTGTCCTTATCAACAATACTTTTTTCATTTTTAAAGAGTTTACTTTATTTTAGAAAAAGAATTCCATAAAAAAATATTTCGATGGACGTCAATGTGTTTCACTATTCTGAAGTTTTGAATTTGTTTAACTACTTTTGTGGATGACTGTACAGTGAATATTTTACTTTGATTTACGACAAGCATATCTAACAACATTAATCATCTTCATGCTCGTCAACAAATGAAAACCTCCAAATTCCTGTTCAAGATTACCACAAGGACAATGCTCACTTAAATAATTGATCAAATGATTATCAAAAAATCGAACACGTCTGTAGATTAACATCAACAGATCAGTATCAGCAATCAACGAAATTATATTGCAGTCAGATAACATATAGTTGGGTTAAAATGGTATTTAAGGTTATTATAAAATAAAGTCGTATGTGTATATTAAGTTTGCATGCAGGTGTGGTCAACAAATGTAAATGACATCTTAGAAGGTGACAAAAATGACCTTATATTATTAAAGTTGATTCATTGCCTTTAATTTGTATGTTTATAATATAATTAGTGATTATTAAAATATTTTTTCTTTAATTTGTCTGTTTACGAGATAATTTAGTAATAATTCATTGTTAAAATCTTTTTTCGTTCTTTATTTAAAATTACCTTGTTATTTTTTAATATAATTTAATAAGGAGACGATTATACAAGGTGGACAATACTCTACAGTTGGATATAAAAGAATCAAATAAAATCCCATCCTAACTGCAGTGGAACTAAACTTAAAAATATCTAGAAATCTGCACCCCACTTACCAAATACCTCAGCGCTACTTGCGGGGTAGTCTTCCCGTATTTCTCAGCTATCTGCACGAGGGTCGGGTGGTTAGCCCGTGGTGGTGGCGCGGGGCTGTCACCATCAAACAGGGAGCCGAATGGAGTGTACGCCATCACAACTATGTCGTTCTTCTTGCAGTGTTCTATCAGTTTATCCTGGCCTAGGTTTAAATTCACCTGGAAAGTTCGATGTGGTAATATTCTGATGATCTTTGTATTTCATAAACCATGATCTGATGTCGTCAAGCTTCAAATGTATACAATATGGGCGGTCGTATGGCTTACTATCAGGCGAACGACGATGTTTCGTTATTAAATCCGCAAAAAAAAATGCAAGCCGTTTCTTCGGTTTAATTCTATGCAGTAAAATTATATGACTGTCGAATACCGATGTCATCGATGATGTTACTGGACTCTGGAGTTTGCAATGTTTAGGACACGGTAAAAGCAGAGATCATAAACACACAACTTGAGATTTTTGTTAAATAATTTTCTATTCGATAAGAAGGCATCAACAAAGGTCTCAATTAAATTACCAATTAGAATTACCTGCATTACCTATCTGTTTAGTTTCTTGCTTAAATTATAAAAGTAATATCTGTCAAGTTATCTTACCTCAACCTGCAACACGCTCGGTTTTATCTGGCAATTCGCCAGGAGTCTGTCGATCTGGCTGATGTTGAAGTTAGAGATGCCAATCGACTTAGCAAGGCCCATGTTCTTCGCTTTCTCCATCTCTTTCCACGTGTCCACGTAATCCACGTCGTCATATCCTGAGAAGTCGGGCTGAAATAAAGAAATACAGAAAGCTGTAAGTGATACCAAGCTTATATAGTTTTACTTCTGATATTATTAGACCCAGGAGACTAATAAAGTCGAAGTAATTAATGTACCTAAATATTAATAAGGTTACAGGAACGCGCAGGATGCAGGCCGCTTTCGACAGGTTCGTCAGGAATTCTTTGTGGGAGGCCCATATTCAGCAGTGGACTTTATGTGGCTGATGATGATGATGATTACTAGATAAAAATCATGAGAGATGTTGTTGTCCATTTCAGCAAAATGAGTTAGATTCGTCGTCTATTTAATTGTGTACTAAACCGTTTTTGAAAACTAATGAATTAGTATTTAAAGTATTTATAAGTACTGTAGCGATTTTATTGGAATACCAATAAATTTGTCTATTCGCTTTTAAACTCGAGACAAGATATACACTATATTGTATAGGATCAAGCGACAACATATACACTATATTGTATAGGATCAAGCGACAAGATATACACTATATTGTGTAGGATCGAGCGACAACATATACACTATATTGTGTAGGATCAAGCGACAAGATATACACTATATTGTGTAGGATCAAGCGACAACATATACACTATATTGTATAGGATCAAGCGACAAGATATACACTATATTGTATCAAGATATACATATTGTTTAGTCTGATTAAAGTTTAAAATTGTATTTATTTTGCGATATCGCATACAATTTATTAAATTTTTTAAATGCAGAAGGTCATATTAGTGGTAACAACCTTGGACCTTGAAGTCGCGTGTGCGAATAAATAGCTATCTTAAGATTTGTCGTCACCAAGCCGGTAATATTAATCTGCATTAATCATTGGCAATAATTAATTCCATTAAAAGATGACAATCTTAATTAATGGCTTAATGATCTGATTCGACGATTGCGGGACTTTCCTTTTAAGATTTATCTTTAACAAAAACAATCATACATCGCACCTTTATCCTCAAAAGGGTTAGGCAGTAGTGTCTTTAACAAGTTATCCCTAAGACCTTATAAGTAAAATTTTGCAGAGTAACACTATAATATTTGCTTTCAGCATTAAGCTGTAGATTATCAATACAGTATAATATACTAAGTATATTAGCAATAACAAGCTGGTTGCGCCAGATTCATGCCACGGAGAAATGGTTTGAAGTGTATTAAATCTTGCGTTGCGTACTATCATGATCATTTAAAATGATATTAACTGCTACCGCCAGATCCATACTGCAGATCTACCAATCAGAATAAAGATTATTTGACATGTTTACAGGTGAGCTATTGTAGTTTATTTATACCATTTAGTCATAGTTAGGGGTCGGGATAGTTTGGAAACGCCCGTTAGTATCTTTGCGTGTGTTGGATGAGCCTGCGCATTTCCAATTTTCTCCGTAAAGTTCGGCCATTCCTCTGGCTACGTGTTTAAGGGTGGCAGCAATCATTTCTAATTATATGTTCGTTCGTCAATCATATAGTATAAAAATTTACTCACTTTGAAGGAGATGGGGGTGTGAATCAAGTACAAATCCACGTAGGATAAGTTTAGCCGTTCCAGAGACTTCTGTAGGCTTTGGAGAACGTTCCGTTGCTCGTTTGCACCAAGCTAGAAATAAGAGACAGTATGCATTACCTGGGATGGGAATAATTAGACAGTAATAGATATTTCGTGTAAGTGAGTCCGTCCATTTGGTCTATTTTTGGTGTCAATTAAACAACATGCAAATACCGTAGTATTTTGTTTCCAGGATAATGAACATAAATGTTACGGTCACAAGTTTATAATATAGTGTATATCTAAAAGGGGATATCAGAAGGGATGTAGTCATGGTTAGTAGACCTCATATATTCATGCTGTGGTGTGACAAAACTTTGGCATGACAGACACTCGGCTTTTATCCCCGAAAAGGTAGACAGAGGCGCAACTGGTGCACGTATTTTTCGCCGTGGGTATTGCGTACTATGATGTGATAGGGGGCGAGTCTCTCACCATATCAAGCACAAATTTCAGACTCCGGGCTGATAGTGATTAGAAAAACCCAATATCTCTGCCCGACCCGGAGATCGAACCTGAGATCTCAACACTGCAGTCGTACCGAAATACAACAAGGATATGGGTTTAAAATATTTAAATTAGAACTAGGTATGAGAAGTTTTCTAAAACAACAATAGTTATTTGTTAAATTTCAGGCGGAACAAAGTTTGGTGGAGTCTACCTTGGTGACAAGGAATATGTTTTCTCTCGGCACCCCTGACGAGCGAACGGCGGCTCCGACCTGATCCTCATCGTTATACAGGGCTGCTGTATCTAACAACCTGAAAGGGAAAGCAAGTTATCAACATGCTCCAACAGGAGTGATTCAAACAATAATACATCTTATTTCAATCCTATTGTACGTATGTGTCGGCTATATAATGAACTAAAAATAAAAATTCCTCTATAGACTTATTTCATAACATCAATATGACTTCATATAAGAATCTGATCCGTAATGTCCTTAATGATTTAAATTAAGCTTAATTTCTCAACACTAACTCCTGTTTGTATTATGTATTCAATTTCACAAAAAAAAAATATATATACTTAACCTTAGAAACTTAACATTGGTATAACCCAGTGTAGTTAGCATTAATAGTTACGTTTAGATAATCTCACCTTTGTTATCTCGTTAATAGTTAATATTCATTCCGGAACACAAGTTTTGGGTTATAATTATGTTAAAAACTTTAAGCTATTTTGTATACAATGCGTACCCGATTATAACCTGTTTTGTGTGTAATAAAATAAAATAAACATTATCCGCTAGGTGCCGCTATTGGAATTTTTAAACAGTTGATGATTTTTTGCCGTATTTATAATTTTTCTGCTAGAACAAGTATATCGAATAGAGTATACTGGGAAATTTGTAATGATTAGCGACGTATAGATAAATATATTTTTCATAAGTTTGTCCTCTCGAATGACGACCCAGATTCGGGCGGTGAACATTCAGTAGAATATAAAAGATTAAAGAAACAAAAATAGGAGTGGTCATCAAGACTGGAGTTAGTATGTAATGTATAACCTACCTGTAGCCTGCGTCTAAGCCCCATTTCACGGCCAATTCAACTTCATTAGACTGTGGAGTCAGCGGGCCTCTCTACAAAATAAGACTAATTGAATTGAAATGAAATGAAATAATTTATTTGAACTTAGAAAATGTTATACATTATTTAGAATAATAAATATTGACTCTACCGCCAGTTCGGAAAGCAGTTCTCACCAGAGAAGAACGGGCAAGGAACTCTGGTGTTGCTATTTTCACAATCAGTTTAATGTGTAAACTATAATACATGATATAGAGAAATAAATATAATTGATTGTTTTATTGCTATTAACAGTTAATTAATTGCAACTTTATTTACATTCTCTAGACGGAAAAAACATTTGTAATTATTTTGATTTGAAAGTATGTAATACTACGGTAATCGACATATAATACTTGTCATTAAAAAATATTTATTATTATTGTGAAGTAAATGGTATCGTTTACCTTTAAAGTCAAGTTAAGATAGGTTAAAGGATATTATATTATTGATAGGGTCGTTTCAATAATAAATTAATTAAGTATATATTTTTTTACAGGTCATAGTCTGGAAAAGATGTTGAATTAACTGCGATTTTATTCTGATAAAACAAATTCGACTTTGTAATGGTTATTTATATACCTGGTCGAATCCCAGGAAGGTGCCGAGACCCATAGCCGGTATTGAGTTCCCATCGTTTAGTGGTATCCTTGGAGGTTTCCCGCCATCCATGGCGTCACAGGACTGAAATAAAAAACAAAATATTTTTGTACAATCAGCTACTCTGCAAGAAAAAATATTAAAAGGCTACGTTATCTTAAAAAACTGACGTAATTTGATTAAATTCCAAAATAGATAAGTTTTTTTGGAGATGTCTCAAGTTTGGATATCCTCTCCGATAGCGAACGATAAAATGGTCACGCACTTAGCTCCGGGAAGTCAGAGGAGCGTTTCGATAATCAGTGGTCACAGAAGTCTCTAAAGCAACGCGTAGACTTAAAAAAATGTGAGATTCTAAATTAAAACACTGTTAAGTTATTGAATAATTAAAATGTTCATTGCTAGAACCCGATTTATCGTACTCTAGCTGCCAATGTCCCTATAACAATGTCGTAAGTTACAATAGTTCCTAACAAAAATAGTGATTGTCATTCTATGTAGACATATATAGTTGGAATCAAGGCTAACAGGCTGTAGACGAATGTATTTAACGGAAGTTTTTGTTATAAACAGGTATTGGTTTGTATTGACAAATTGCGTGTTAGCGCAAAAAAATTGTTTTATGACTTTAAGGTTAGGTTTTTGCACCTATAAGGAATTTTCCTAGTGTAAGATGAAGTACCATAAAACATATATTATAACATTTTTAACAGAAATGTTTAGGGTTTAAATCTTAGGTAATGTTTTTTGGAGATCGAACAAAAACAGAGCCCCAGTCGTACTGAGGAGTCACGCTCCGGTATTCAATAAGGCAGCTAAAATATTTGGGTTGTGCGGCGCAACTCCTCGTGCAGGTCTTTGTGCTCCATTTTGATATTAAGTTGGGAAGCTATGTTGTCGAGTTAGGGTAAAAAAAATGAGTTCAAGCACCATGGTGCCATAGAAAACATGTTAGCAAATCCTGTTTAAACCAGTTCTAGTTGGAAGTCTATAAAAAAGTTGAACTAGCATACTACAAAAAACTGACAAGAATAGAACTTGATATTTATCGAGTACCAATAGCAACGATAAAAAATATAGCTTTGTGTAATAATAATGTAGGAAATTGGATAATAGATGTAAACAAACACGACTTTATAATTCCCTCATGTCATTAGATATATTGCCTTGAACCTAACACGCGACTTGCTTTGTGTATTGCAGTTAAATTATCTACATTATTTATTTAAATAATGTAGATAATTACTCGGTAGCTTCATAAATTAAAACAAACAAAATATATCTCTTTTAATAAAGTTTGTTTGGTATATATCTACTCTCTTCTATGTATGTATTACCTATTAGTGGAAACTGTGTTGGATTAAGAACCTTAATTTACATTCATTTATTTTTAGTCATAATTTGTTCTGTTTGTTTCCCAAATAAAAAATTTCTGAAGCTACTAAGTCTATTAATGTGAGTAATCTGCAGACCTTAGGGGGAAGCGAATTTGGCAACGACCCGCAACCTTAGACTTGCAGGTGCCTCGCGCGATGCCTTGGAGGAGCTATTTTATGATCTAATCGAAGAAACTGTTAAAACCCGTGAACTTTTTTTTGACTTTAAAACTTTAAAACCCGCGCAGAGACTCGTGTTATTTTGTTTTTGCTTTCGCCTGGGGCCTTGCGTTGTTTAGGGTACCCACTAGTAATATGTTTATATGCAGTAGTTTGTTAATACTTAGAATATTTTTAAACTTGAAGTATACAAATGTTTAGTTAGTAAATATAGATATAACGTAGATACTTAAACCTCTAATTAATATTGTAAGTGTGAAAGTTTGGTACAACGTTCGTATGTTTGTTAGTAGTAAACGCAAAAACCACTGAACGGATGTGGGTGAAGTTTGGCGTTCAGATAGATTACACCCTGAATTAAAATAATATAGTAATAATAACCTTTTACAAATATAATTAGACTGACGCAACAACACTAACATGTTAAATTCAATACGTTTATACACAAAAACACTCGGTGGCTCAACACCCGGTATCCAAAAAGATTTAACTTGAGTTATGGAAAATATTATAATATAACCTTATTAACCCAGAAAAGTAAGTTGTGGTACTTTAATTATTTTTACACAATTGCTCAAAACGAGTTCATTACGTATGCTAAAAACGCGCCATATAAAATCGATTAATACATACAACCTACCTATTTCCTTATTTTTCTGTTTGATTAATTTCGTTTTCGGCCAAAACAAATTTGCGTTTATTAAGACTCGCCTAGCTTAACCACTCAGTGTCATAAAATCATTGTCGATCTTAGCTTGTAGATGCAGGCGAGTTTAACGCGAGAAGTCTCCTAGTAGATCGTTTGAGAAGGGATTCTGATGTTCTTTTGTTCAGGGCTGGTTAATTTTATAGTGGATCGTTCGGCGAGAAGAGTTCTGGCGTATATCTAGTGAATGGCTCAGGGATATACCTTCCTTAAACCGCGAGATAGGCAGCGGGATCATAAATATAAGGCTCAGTAGGAGCGGCAGATGCAAAGGATCCTAGGGCGGTTAACACTACAAGCCTATAGCTAAAAGTTCGTAACAATTCTGGCGAACCTCGCAGTTTGTTGATATTAAATCTACACACAGCATTTGTAGTATATTTACCAGAAATGTAAACATAATATCTGTTATCCACTTATTTGTATTGATTTGGTATAACTGTAACTTTTATAATCCCATAACAATCCTAACTACAAAAGGTGTATGCTGTGCACAGATCATGTCTTGGTCAGTACAATTGTATTAGAAAAAATAATAATACGGTTTCATGTTAGTATAGTTAATTACTTTCATCAGTTGATTAGTTGAGTATAAAATATTCTCACCACATCCCGCAACAACACACCGATCACAACAGCATAGAGGATCATGTTGTCAGTACAATGAACTGTTCCGCACTGGACTGGTTTGCGCCGACACCGCATATAAATAGAGGTGGAGTTGCCGGACTGTCCGATGTTAAAACGTTTACGGTTACATTTGTTTTAAATTTAAATAATATATTTGCTTGTTTTGACGTAGAAAATTACAGAGTAAATTACACGTACAAACTCACATGTTTTTATAACATATTGGACTTTTTCTTTTTAGTTATTTTTTTTCATTTAGTTTAGTATAGTAGTATTGCATTGGTTTCGCCAGACAGCCAAAGGGCAGGAACGTGACACGACCGCAATGTCTATTTCTGCCGCTAAGCAGCAGTGTGTAGTCACCGTGTTCCGGTTTGGAGGACATTGTAGCTAGTGTAACTGGATATAATAAGACTTAACAGTTTATGTCTAAGGATGGCGAGCGCAGTGAAATACCAAACAATACTTTGTAATTCAAGATGTTGGATGGATGTTTCTACCGTATGTGGGTGATCGTATCGCTTGAGATGAGACGAAAGGCAAGCTCATCGCATCATTCTAAGCATTAAAAAAAGAAGTTCACTTCCGTCAGCGTCTGCTGTTTGTCGACACCATTAATCTCTGAGCCTGCATGACTCATAGGATATCATTTAATTCCATGTTTATTACATCACCTCCTATTGTTTTTAACTAGCCGAGCAGATAGTGGGATCTTGTTGCAATTAACGTTTTTACTTTGACTTAATTGGATACATGATAAATTTGTTTTGTTGCTCATATGCAAGAGCCGGCTGGATAGGTACCATGCCAATGTCTATTAGTATCTCCAAGTAATATTGTGAAAGAATTCACGCACAATGACCCGACCTACTACGGGCTAAGTGCGGAGAAGGAGCTCCTCAACATAAAATATTGTGAAAGAATTGTGTTTCAAATTAAGACAATGTAGAAAGTTTAATTACTAGCATAGACTTGCAATGACTAGGTTGACGAGCGTAGTGTATTGAAAGGTCGTCTAATTTACTTATTGTTAATGGGCAGTAGCGTCGTTTACTATCAGGCGAGCGGCTCGCCTGTTTTATCATTAGTACAAAGAAATATCCGCAGACTCAAACAGCTCACGTACTCTCCTAAACCCCATTTCTTTTTCGACTATGACACATTCATGATTCCTATGAGATTCTAGGTTTATGTGAGCAGTTGATATCATAAAACAAGGTGAACCATCATTCCATACGACGGATGCAAAAATTCAATGAATAAATCAGAGATGTCGGTCCCAATTGTTTTAGAACCTCATAAAACATGTTCACGCAATTATTTTTCGTTAGTGTTCTTGCGCGTGACTCGTGATTATATCTTATAAGATTCATGAGATGTTTGCTGGTGCAATTATTTATTAGTTAAGGTAAAGTATAATGAAAATATGTTTACGATACAGTGATGGCATTATAGGGATGTATTTTGTATTGTGTTTTAACTTCTAAACATCTAAAATTAGGTAAATAGGTGGAATCTTTAGTCCGACCGAGACTAGAAAAATCATTTCTTGATCATCAAATATTTACGTTTATAGAATTGCTAATGTCACTCAGGTTTAAAAATACGAGGAATATCAACTTATTACTTACTTCTTTTGTGTGTGAAAAGGTCAAACGCAGTTATGTATAATTTTTATAATCAAATATTTTTCAACTTTCCGGATTTGTTACAAAAATATTTCGGACGAGTCGGACGGCGTCTCATCTCTAGTAGACGACTTGCTCTGTTGTCGAAGGATTTATTTCAAACACGCGATGCAAAGAATACTAATCTGCATATATTTCCGACGGCATTGCCTTGACCGCCGATATACTGTTATAAGTCGGAGATTTTTCTAGTTTTCAATGTTTTATATTTACTATTCGTTTTAACGATGCAAGATTACGTAGTAAGTTTTAAGAGTACTCAGATACATTATGTAGGTTGTAAATGTAACACTAGATATTTTAATGAACTCGGCAATATTGTAAA
Organism: Manduca sexta; assembly: GCF_014839805.1. Lineage (NCBI taxonomy): Eukaryota > Metazoa > Arthropoda > Insecta > Lepidoptera > Sphingidae > Manduca > Manduca sexta. The sequence goes on from NC_051132.1 coordinate 13,761,898, forward strand.
GAAGCACATACATAAATCATAGCGGTTAATCCAGGCTAGCTAGTATCTATTTTCGGCTGCATTACTTATATTGTGGCGCCTCTCATGTTGCGGACATTTTCCCTGCTCGATGCGAAATAATATTTTAGAGCTTTTATTAGATATTTTTTTATTTATTATTAGTTGGCTATCGAACCCAGGACAGTCGAGTTCACAGTTCGTGTATTACAGACTAATGGTTGAGTTTTTAAATATCTAATCAGTAACATAGGAAAATGCAACACAATAAAAAAATGTGGTGGTATGGATAGAATGTTTTTTTGAATACTCTTATAATATCTGCCAAATAAAATATTACTGCAAAGGCTCGGTCTATCACGCTCGTAGTCTACAAGTAAGGTGATAGTTTCATACAGGTAGATTTAAACTTAAAGGAAAGTGACGCCATCTCTGTTTGCAAGCACCACTTGCATGTGAGACGGGGCTTAAGAATACGGTATTTTAGAATATAATAGAAATAAATAAAACAACTTAATGTAATATTTATTCAATCATTAAACTGTGAATGAAACGAAATAAAAATCGTGCAATAAATCCATTTCTTTCCTTTGCTAAAGCTTAGTTCGTGTTCAAGTCACAGAATAAAAAAAATATAATCTAAACATATATAGATAACAGGTATGTATAGGATAAAAAACAGGTAAACTCAGAATTATATCATTAGTTTCAAAGATTAGCCCATATTTCCAGACTTTATATTTTTCTTTTTATACTACCTATTAGTTAAGATTACATGAGAATAATTCATATATTCGCGCGGTAACTCTGACGAAGTACTTTGCTATATTAATACCGTAGTACATTACGTACTGTTTTAGTGATAAACACGTTTGACATTTTACGAATCGATAAAAAATAAATGGCTTCCGGGAGTACCTCCAATCACAAACTACAACGCTATGTAGCTGTTATACTAGTTTTATTTAATTTCTTTGTTTTAGTAGGTTAATTTAGTTTAATTGAGTTTTGTTCTACGCTGGTACTCTCTTTATTATAATAACATTACTATAGTACACGTAGCACATTTTTCGTTCTTAATTTTTCAAGTAGGTATTTATTACGTTATTAAAAACTTTCAATAAATTTTATATTAATTAAGCGTCATAACGAACAACTTACGTCACTATTTTTTATTTAAGTAAAAAAATATTTAACCAACAAAACACTGATGAGGTGGATTACCTCTTTGTTCCTTAGTCTCTCTGTTCTATATTTTCCACTATATAAAAAAAAGGTCTTGCCACGTGTACGGTATATCAGCACTATTTATAATTTTTATTTAATTTATCACCAATAACAATTCTTGCAATAAAAACACTCATTAATAATTTTTATTTATTTGAACAATTTAATCAATATCAAGATTGATGCCATTTTTCCAAACCATCAGTGATTTGGGTATCTCAGCCTTCTCCGGTACTTTGTCAAAGGGGTAGTTGAGGTAGTTTTGCCAGAAAATTGGACGGACTGTCCGGTACCCGTTGTCGAACTTAGCAATCGTAGCGACATCGCCCTGGTCGAGTTCAAAGTCGAAAATCGACGCGTTTTCGAGCACTCGACTTTTCGTTATGGTTTTGGGTATGGACACGATGCCGCGTTGGTACTGGAACAGAATAAATTCATGCATCAATAATGTTATAATTATAGTGTTAATATCACACGGAGGACTTTTCTTTAACTTCAAATTTATATTCAAAATTGTTACTTATGATATCGGGTCAATTTGTACCTACATTGGTTTTATGTATGACATTTGCTTTTGAAGCATATAAATATTTAGAAAATAGATGCTTAAATCTAGCCTAGAAATTCAATGTAACTAAGGTCAGGTATAATCGCTAAAAGCTAAAAGATAGATTTGCCCCTTAGACGGAATATGGCTCCGTGACAAACATAATTTCGACCAATGAAAGACATTGCGCCTTTCGATGATTGCCAGAATTATAATTTACATTCTCACTGGATTTATTTCCTTGTTTGTTTGAAGACATTGTATGGGTTTTTGTACACAATTTCTTGGCCTGTTCGAAATGAATTTGGAACCCATGAGTTTCCGATCCACAGCTGGGTATTAACAGGGGCTATCACATAACTCAAACACAAAATCTCATTTGCTATTTCTTACCAGATATCTCAAAGTGACCTGCGTGACTGTTTTATTGTATTTCTTCGCGATGGCCACCATAGTAGGGTTGTTGAGTTTTGGTTCGGGGCTGTTCGGAGCGGCTCGTGACGGCACCATTGTGCCAAACGGCGAGTAGGCGACCACGACCACGCCTTTCGACTGGCAGTACTCTACCAGCTCCGGCTGGCCCAAGTTCAGGTTGATCTGGAAATATATTATTTTTTCTCTGTAATATGCTTTATTGCGAAATTACTGCATGATAAAGCGCTTTTTAAGTTTTACGCTAATTATAGTTTGATCAGTAAAATACAAAAGCATTTATAACATCGGTGGCGCAACGTTTTTTTCCTTTGAAAGTTAACGATGTAAGTACAATAAATTAAATTATAAATTAGTTCTATATTTTACCACAACATGGCTTGCAGAATGGTTATTTATTTTCCCAGTTAGGCTCTAGATTAACTTACATTCGAACACAATTAATGGTAACTACATATATAAGACTATAGACGGATTCTTTCGTATAAAAAACTTGCCATCTAGTAAGTTCCATTTAATTTAAAACTTGCTTTTTACCTCATTTTATGAAATTGTGTTATAGCGCCATCTATATTATAAATATAAGAAACTAATCTAAAATACCTCAATTTGGTTGCTCGCTGGTGGCACTTTGCAGTTGGCCAGTAATCTCTTCATCTGCTCTAAGTTGAAGTTGGAAACGCCGATGGCCTTGACGAGGCCTTTCTTCAACACGGACTCGAACCCGCGCCAAGTCTCCAGATAATCGATTTTTTCGTCAACGCCTGTTTGCTGGAAATTGTAAAAAATCCATTTGAAGATATTGCTATAAAAAATTAAACAAATATTTTGAATAGCTTGGAGAGTTAAATTTTTAAAGCCGGGGTTAATTTTTTTTACAAAACATATGTCGAAGAATGTAGTACGTTCCGATTTACGAAAAACGAAAAGAAAAATCATTAGTTCGTATCCGCCCGGATAGCGACCACCATACACAAGGTGCTAAAACCTGTCATGTAAGTGTGTCGCGTTCCGGGGTCAGCCTGTGTATACCCGGGTCCAACAGGCCGGCATAATTGTGTCGACTGTTGAGGGTAATTATTTCTCGTCAGTCGACATTAAATTGAACCCCACTTCACTTACCACCAGATGCAGGGTTGCTTTGCCGTGCTGTTGTTTGTCTGTTAAAAAATGTAGATATAGATTTAAATACTTACAGAGATTGACATGGGCCAATGCATGAGTATGAGATCCACGTAGTCCAGATTGAGACGGCGCAGGGAGCCCCTCACGGACACCTCCACGTCAGCCTCGCGGTGGAAGTGATGCCACACCTGCAAAGTATCATACCAAGTAGGGCTAAAACTTGCCAATATTTTTAACTAGGCTCGAAAATTAAACGGTTTTCTATGGTTTCATATAGAAAGGGAAGTTTAGAAGTTGCTGGAAGTGAAAAAAGCCCAGAAATTATAATACATGAGATGAGGCAGTAAGAGTGGATAGCACTGTAACTATAACAAAACTGTCTTAGGAGATTGTCGATAATGTTTTTGAGATATAAGGATTCACCGATTTAAAAATAAATGTTGATTCGGCAATAAAATTAGTTAATTACATATTTTTTTTGATGCCAATCGATCTTTATGCTTATAAGAGCCAAAACAATCTTTGGGACTATCCAAGGTTTGAGTAAAACTCTTGAGGTAAAAAATTACCAAAAACTTTTCCATACATTTCGTTTAAATTCAACTAATGAGACCGTAATTTTTACTGTGCCATTTGTTTCAAGGATTCAATTCAGGAGTCCAGACCCTCACCTTTGTCGTAACAAACAGTTCCTCTCTCTTCACAACACCCTGTTTTATCTTCTGGTTGATAATTTGCCCTACTTCAGGCTCCATGCGGTAGAGATGCGCCGTATCGATGTGTCGATAGCCGATGTCGATGGCATACGACAAAGCTTCGACCATTTTTGGCGCATCACTCACGTCAAAGTCAAACTGAAAATGTTTTTATATAACTTAGCATTATCATACATAAGTAAATATACGTTATAATGACTTATTATGTTTAGGCGAATGTTAGAAATAGAAATAAAATTATTTTTCGGTTTTATAATTAATTTTGTGTTATATACTTTTTACAGTATATAGACTTTTTGGACGACCAACACCACAGTCCCATACGTGACCATGAAGGCTGCAAAGTCCTCGAAACGTCGGAAGAAGATTTTAATATAAAAAAATATGTTGTAATAAACAAGTTCCTACATACCGAAAAGGCTTCCTTGGCGTCACCAGCTGCTTGCGCCTATAAAACAATGTTAGAAATGGAAATATAATGCTAACGTGCAAAACTACACACTAAAACCCAGTGGTGGCTCAAACATATAGCTACACATTAGTATGAGAGGTTTTGCTTTTAGATATTAGGGTCAAATGTTATTCACCCCCTGACTGACTGACTGACTAATTTACCACCTAAATATGTATATGAAAAATATCACAAACAAATGATAATTACGAAGCTTAGTTTGTACTTGTGTTTTCTTTTTCTGTTCTTTAATAAAAAACTTATTGAAATAAAAAGATTTTCGTTACATGGCCGCCGCCAAGTTAAGTTTTAGGGAGGTGCATTTGCAACTACGCATTAAAGAAGTTGTAGTAGTTTTTTTTCAAATCATGCGGTTTTTAAAAATGCTTTATCATAGAAAATCTCTCTGTGGTCGATAGTACTCATTGTTGCAGAGCTATTCAGTGATTTATTTCTGGTTAGGGGGGGTGTGTGTGCACCTACTTGTACCCCCCTCCCGGCGCCTATGAGTCATTATCTAGTTATCCATTGATTAGTACTGATACATCCCTGCCCTTATTTCACTTCTCTGTGTAGTTGGCGAACATTTTTTCAAGCATGTTACACAAAGAGCTTGGTTATCGACTACACGCTTGTTGAAGTTAATCCCCTTTAACAATTTAGTCCCGAGTGACATTGTTAGAAAACACAGTGTTGCCCGACCCAGAATTAGAAGACGAAACACAAAATATACTCTACCATGTCAAGAAGGTGGCAAACTTTCAGTACTATATTTTATTCTTTAAATTATTTGCAAATTAAACCCTTCATTGCCCTGATCCCCACACTAAGTTATACTTATTATCTACGTCCACACTCTACTGTTTACTTAGCAATTATATTATCACATTTACTTTGTTAGTCGAACTCTACACAATATGTAGTATGCATATTTGTACTCCCGATAATATTGTTGAAAAGGGAAGCTTTTATGTTAGTAAAAATACAAATATTATCCATGAACGTACGAATGTATAGTTGTACCTTCTCACTGATTCCGAGCCACGTGCCGTAACCCAGCACTGGCATATCAGCTCCATTGTTCAGCTTTATTGTGGGGATTTTTACCTGAAAATCAATATTGTATTTTTACTATTACTTGAAATACACTCGACGGTGCGAAAGAACGCGTCAATTGATGACAAAGTATCAATTATTTTAGCTAATCCTTTTTTATACAAAAAATCACGTCTGTTTATCCCCGAAAGGGTAGGCAGAGGCACAACTGTTACACCCAATTTCTGCCGTGGGTATTCGTTTCCGGGCTGATGCTTCGTAGAAAAATTTAATATAACTTTGCCCGACCCTGAGCTCGAACCCAAGACCTCATTGCAGTCGTACAGTAATAAAATTAGTCTATTGTGGCAGGCAGTGTTTTTGTATGGGCACAATAAAGTGGACTTTTTGCATCACTAAGTGGTCCTAGTAGGGTTCAGATACAGTACCGACTGATGAGAGATAATTACACGCCAGTTGACACAATTATGCCGGACGGATAAACAAAAGCTAATCCTGAACGCGACTTTCCTACGTGGACAATTACAGTGTATTTTACACTGTTTGTACTCGTAATCCGGGCAGATAGGATCTCAAAGAAATGTTCTTTCAAAAATGCCACTAATATTTATCGCAGTAAGGTTCATTTCCTACGTAATGATAACAACTGTTGTTTACCCTCAAGGCCAATGATATCTCCTTAGTTCAAGTTCATTGGTAAGTCTGATAATCATGTTTAAATAGGAATTTCTTTATATGTTTTGCACGGAGATATTGAATTAAATAGGTTATGGTTATTTTTTGAAGCAGGAATACAAATTAAGTTTATGTTTGCTATTAATAAGGGGAAATTTAAATATATTTAGAAGATAATTTTAGATAAAAACATGTATAAATATTAAGTATAAAAGAAAGAAATATGATTTTGATTTATTTTAAATTGGCTGAAATAAATTAACAACCAAAGTTAAAGTTTCCGTGGGATAATCTCTTAGCAATTAAATATTTACCTTTTCTATTTTCTATATTCCATTATATATCAGATGATTCCTTTAGTATTTTTAATTATAGCTAAAATCGCAGGAAGATTAAATAACCTTTGAAATATCGGAAATAATTTACTCGCAAAAAAACACGTGAAATACGTTTTATTTTAACATTCACGTGAACTTCATACTACCGCTACGAATAGATAAGTGCTATTATAACCGTATGTAATAATTATAATTATCTTATGTTTACTTTTACATTGCGTAATATAAATATTCTCGTATTAATATTACTTATTATACGGTCATTATCAAATAAGGAGAACATAGTAACATGTGTATAATAATTCTTTGGATTGATAGAACGGTTTGCATACCAAACACCAGTAGTCGTAGTATACCTGGATAGAGAACTGCATACATAACGTGTAACCCGCCATAGTGGCCCACGTAAGTGTCGCGTTCCGGGCTCAGCCTGTACATATCTGTATAGCTTCAATTAGACAGCGTAAATGTATCGACTGGCGACGGATCATCAGTCACGATTATCTGGACCCCTCTCCACTTGCTACCATGTGGAATCACGTCGTGCCTAAATAAGGCATCAGCGAGCCTTCAGCTATAAAAAGATGACAATATAATATCTAAGTACAATGCCTGGTCACCGCACAAGCCTCGAAATAACCTTGAATATAATTATACGCATTTAGGAGTGACATTGTAATCTGGCTATAGCACTGCAATGAATTAAAGGGTACTTGATTGTTATTTTTTAATTATTTTATTAATCGGATTCAAAAAAAGTCCTCGAGGTTATCAAGTCGACGTGAAAGTTTTTTTTTTGTATTTTTGTTTATACCATTATAATATGTTACACTATGACTGCATTCTAATACACGGTAAGGTTTGTAATGATAAATAATTGCATAGGTACTGGCATGCAAACTGTTGCTTGGCGACCAGAATACATAATGCTGCAAGTCTACCTAGTTTCGTACAACCGAGGCTTACCACGTAGTAAAATATTACTTACAGCTGAGGAGCCACTTTCGTTCTTTGATTTTAATCCTACTAATATTATAAATGTGAAAGTTTGTGAGGCTGGATGTATGTATATGTATGTTTGTTCCTCTTTCACGAAAAACTACTGAACGGAATCGGATGAAACTTTACAGTAGATTTGTTTATACATCAGAATAACACATCAGCTATAATTTATAATGATTTTGTGTAAGTTGGTCATAATATAACGATACATATCAAGTACGTCAGAAAGAAATATGCCGGAAAACTCCTTCACGCGGGCGAAGCCGCGAGCAAAAGCTAGTAATAAATATTATCAACATTGTATTATATACTGTCCTACTGCTAAGCATGGACATCTTCTATTACCGGGGGATTAGGTAAGTATTAGTTCAACATGCTGCCTGGTGCGGATTGGCAGACTTATATCTCCAAAATTCTTATAGAGGACTTCTCAGGTATGTAGGTTCGTCACGATGTTTTCTTTCACCATTAAAGCTAGCGATAATTCACAAAGAATACACACATAGTTTTAGAAAAGTCAGAGGTATTGGCCCTTGGGTTTTGAACATGCGGAAATTCGTCTCGGCAGTCCGTTCCATTTCCAACTAGGCTATCGCCGCTACTTAGCTCTTTGTTTGGATGATAAAAATATTTGACTAATACGAATCTAAAATATTCCTGAGTCTTATAGGTCACTCTATACAAGGCCACTGCGCGTAAAGGCTAGATTTTTTAAACGACTTAATAATCAGTGTGACATTTATTATACTTAACGGTTAGGTAGGTACCTAAATATGGCCTGACATATTTACCCCTAAATTAAAAACAACAATCACTATTGTTACAAATATCGTTGTTATTAATGACTAAAATAATGACTTAATATATAAAATTGACATGTAATCCGGTTTGTTTTATTTATTTTTTGTGTGATTCACTCTAAAACTGCCTTTTTTTATTCTTATTTTTACTATTTTGTATTGCGAATATGGCGTGTGCGTATTAACTGTAAATATAATTTAAATAAATTATCTTATAAAATATATAACTATTTTTTTTTAAATGACAACGATAACTTTCAGACGAAAATATACAAAATGGCGTCCACAGGCAGGCTGTTTATTTTCCTGGACAGGCCGATCCTAGTATACAATGATACTATATAAATATACATTACATGTAAGTAAACTTAATATCACGGCATCATCATAAAAATAATTATAAAGTAGTTACTAGCAGCTTGAATAATATATTTTGTCACGAAGCATAGAAAATAGCTGGTTTAAATGTAATATTAACCATAATTATTTTGTTCTCATTTTTTGTGTCATTAAAATGTATTTAGGTATATAATTGCTTTTGCCTTGAGTGATCAATAAACGAATGAAATTTTATCTAGTACCATGACAATATCTAGGTCTTCATTTTATGAATATAAAATGACTTCACTGCACATGATGGAAAGTGGAATGAGGTCCAAAAGAATGTCGACTGACGAGAGATGATTACCCCTCAAAAGTCGACAAAATTATGCCGGCCTGTTGGAACCGGATATACACCGGCTGATCCCGAAGCGCGATACATTTAGTGGGTCATTATTGCTGGTTTTAACACCGTTTGTACAGTGGCCGCTATAATATAAGTAATAATAATGGGGAGATCGTACAGCCTTTTACCGGGCACGATTCCAGATTCCGGGCTGATGCGCAGCCTATACATTACCAGATTATTAGACTACAGCACGAAAGTCGTACCGCGTAATCTCAATTCCCGAAATCTCAAGCGACAACAAAACGGTCTTTTTACACCCTTCGTCTGCGATGTCGGCCGAGCTATAAAGAAACTGCTAAAACTGTCGCAGGTAATTCAGCAAACATCTTTCCCGAGCTACGCCATAAGTATATTTGTCTAAACATACATACATTTTATTTTCGAAAGCGTAGGCAGAGGCATAACTGGTGCACGCACTTTTCGCCGTGTGTATTCCATCCCAAGATGCGAGAGGTGAGCCTATCGTCATATCGGATACAAATTCCAGACTGCGGTCTGATTGAACATAAAACTCCAAATATCAATTTTCCCGGCATTCGAACCCAGAACTTTAGGGCGGTATCGTACCGCGCACGCTAAGCAACTGCGACACGGAGGCAGTCTAGTTTGTCTAGACTATAGTGCATCAATGATTTATTATACCCACTGTCTCATTGATTAGCAATGCGAAGTGAAGGTCATTTTTTGTACATTAGATTTTCATTACACCTATTTTCCTTAAAGGCCGGAAACACATCCATGGTTCTTCTAATGTTTTATTTATGGCCGATAGAGATTTAATATCAAACGTCCTACTTACGTACTTGCCGGCTTTTACAACAAAATGTCCGCAAATTAAAGAAGATAAAATAAAAGTATAATGCACTAACCTGCGCCATGATTACGTCCTTGTATATGAACGGCGGGAGGCGACTGAGCGCGGTACAGCGGCACAACGCGTATTTACTTGGTCAAAGAGTAGTAATGCCGAGGCGACAGTTGATATTTGGTATATAATAATTATGTACGATATTGCTGGCGGTAGGTTATATATTCACTCGAATAGCGACCACCTTACTTAAGGTGTAACACTGACACTGACAGTTGGCACTATTTGGACCGCATTCCGCATGCCATCAGTTATGCAAAGAAAATACCTTTGTCGTGCTATATTAACCCATTTATTGCCGGACATGCAGTACATGACATTACGTGTGTGTCACGGGAATATAACATTATACAGTACATAATAAGGTTATTTTCCGAGACACGCGTAATGTCACTTTGCAGTGCCGGTATGCTAAATGGGAAAATAATCCCTAGAAAGGCAGAAAGCAATCTGTCTCTGAGAGGGGTCATCTTTACTGTTTATAAATATGAGTTTTTAAAGCCCTTGTTTTTAAAACTATAAAAACTTTAACAATAGGAAGCTCAGCATGTTATATAAGAAATTTATACGTACGACATTATAAACTAGGCTACCGTGTACCTGAATCCTCTCAGAAGTAACAAATGTCTGTGCCCAGCCATGGGAGTGACAAGTTATTATGGAATACCTATGAATGTGATATCTAGATTATTAGTTACTAAATCCTTTAGTATTTTTTTTTATCAAAAGTCAATTGTTTATGTGAATGTCTACAGAAACTGTGTCAGATTAATGTCACTTCTACAAATTTAATTATTCTCTGCCCATGTTGATAAAATAAGTATATTGATTGGCAGTTTGTCATACAGGGCCCTTATTCTGTATGATAGTGTAAACGCGTAACGCGGCCGTGTCATGTTATCTTCGAGAAATGTGCGTGGAATGGTATTCTGCGAGCCAAATTTCTATAGTCCTAAACATGATGCGTTGTGTTACGTGCTTGTTACGCACTGTTAAAATAACGTGCGGGATAGAGAATAAGGCCCCTGTTGTGAGATCTAATGTAATGTTAAGTTTTGGATGTTAACATAATATTTACGGATAATTGTCATTGAACCAACGTAGGATGTGGGGCGATATTAATATGATAGAGGGTCTAATATGTTTGTTTATTTTTTTTTGCAGAACATTTTAATAAGAGATCTAGATATTTAGCTGATTAGTATATTTTATCATATCGACTTTATGTATATCGACTGCCTCTCTCAGGTCCTGGGTTCGAATCCCGGGTCGGGCAAAGTGATATTTGGTTTTTTTCTGCTCAGTATCAGCCCGGAGTCTAGAATTTGTGCCCGGTATGGCGATAGGCTCGCGCCCTATCACATCATGGGACGGAACATACTTGGCGAAAAGTGGGTGCCCTGGTTGCGGCTCTGCATACCCCTTCGGGGATAAATGCGTGATGTTATGTAGGTATGTATGTATGTATTTTATCGTAGCATTGGTCTAGTGACCGCGTATCTGGCCTGTGAGTCGTTATACTCCGAGTTTCTCCCAGGTTTGTAAGTTCTTCGATGTGGGAAAGTGTGACGCTTACATGGGAATAAGCTAGGGATAATACTGGTGCACCAAACTGGCTGCAGAGGGCCTTTGCATGCTTTTGAGGTGAAGGAGAGAATTATAGTATCTACTATAATAATTGATGTTTATTAAGTACTTAGTGAAGACGTCTTTACAGGATAAATTCTACTTAATAATTGAGTTATCTTGACGTCGCGTGCACAAGGACAATTTCATTATGTGGGTCACCTACAGTATATATTATCCTTATTTTACTTAAAACTTTGTTTCTATTCTTGTCGCGTATAATAAAAATACCTTTCAAAGTACGATATCGCAGTGATAGATGCTATATAATGCACCTGTCAGATGTCATCTCTTGTTATCTGTGACCGGTGACGACGTCGTGAATTATTTTTAACATCACATTTTGTCATTTTATCAGGGATCTGTCAATTGATATATCAATTGAATCAATTTGTATTGAACACGTGCAAATAGATAACAAGAGATAGATCTTACGAAATTGTATGCTAAGAAAGTTTGTGAATATTTATATTTTTTTTATTTTCACTAAACTTGTCACAAACTCCAAATTTAGAACGTAAAAAGTTAAGAACGGAACCAGATGCTCAACTTTGTAGAAGTGAACACTACTTGCATAAAAGTAAAATAGGATGAAGTGTTTGAGATAGCGATAACAAATTAGCTGAAAATCACAAATTATGGACGGAATTAATTATTCGAAGTTTATAAATCTCAGGGATTTTAACGTTAAAAATATCAATTTCTTAAAGTATATTATAATATGATTTACACATACGCCAAAAAGGTGAGTGGTGGCCATAATTGGTCCTCCGTGTTGGCAAGTTAAAAGTCACTGTGTCAAGTTTTATGTAGAAATTAATGAAGAAACTGCGTCGTCTGTATTTGGAAGAAATTTGGTATGGATTGTTTAACAAGGTTGTTATATACAAGTTGGATATTTGAGGAAAATCTCCTGACAAGTGTTTTTTTCCTGAAAAAGATCACTTACATGGATAAAGTAACAAAACCTTGAAACAAAAATGAATTCAAGAACTATACAATTTTCTTTAAAAATAATTTGTGTCTATGTATTGCAATATTTTATTTAAAACATTTATAATTGTATTGACCTAGTGCGGATTGCCAGATTTCACATATCCTCAATGTTTTTTATAGAGAACTTAGGTAAGCAATTTTTCTCCCATAGTTTTACTTCACCGAGCAAGCGATAATTTACAGAGAATACACACACACACATAACTTCAGAAGACTCAGAGCTACGTGCCCTTTGGTTTTGAACCTGTGAACATTTGCCTCGGCAGTCTGTTCTGTTACGAACTAGGCTGTCGTCACTCTTTCTCAGAACCATATTAGGTGCTAATTGGTTTTCGCGACATAATATTTGATGAATTCATAAAATGATTGCTAGGCTTGCTAGGCTACAGTGTACATTACTTTATGCGACGATCACTATTTTTATGCCGGCCTCGCTTACGGTAATTTTTTCCGATCTTTGCAATCAAATCGTGAATTTTAGACGAATCACGCAAGATACCATTTTACTGCAGTTTCACGTCTCCATATTAATAATTAAAAAAGTAAGTTTTGTGTGACAGTAAACGATGATATATAGACTATTAAAAGATTGAAACATTGTTTACTGTAGTTAATGTTATGCTAAATACGTGTTTAACGCCTCGCTGATCTTCCTGAAATCGAATGTCTTACATACGCCTCACTTCCTTCAATGTCTAGTAATGTATAATTGTTGATTTTACGACTTCTCTATGTTTTTTTTCTAATTCCTAGAACATAAATCCTACAGGAACCATGCATTTCCCGAGATAAAAAGACGCATGTCACTCCTTAGCTGAAACATAATCTCTATGCAAGAAAACAACTATGTAGCCATTGTTAACTATGCCAAACCAGGAGTCCGAAGGAGATAAGTAATTTAAGGAAATCTCGGAAGGAAAATATCAAGAAACGATTTTGACGAAAGATAGTTTATGGATAAATTAGGTATGGTTATAGGTACTCTCATCCTAAATTATTGAAGGAACCTAATAAATTATAGATTTGACGACCAATGAAATACACTATCATTATTATTTTTATATATTTTATTAATGTATTGTTCTTTTTCCTATTTGGAGGTATTCAGGGCACTGACCGAAGTTAACGCCCATGCACGTGTAATAGCATTATATATACTGTAACTATAAAATAATATTATAATGTAGTATTTCGTCGAGTAAAATCTATTCATTAGGTGATTTATTGCTATTCTACAGCAGATGGCGCCAACTAGCATTTCATCAATAACATTACTTGTATATTAGCGCCATCTTTAGTCATTTAGATTATTACTTTACTTTGTTATTAAAGCTATTGGCCAGTAGATGTCCACATAACATTTTGTGTTTTAAAAATATGTAAAGCGTCATCTATTTTTAGATGTAGTCTATCGTTTGTATAAGTTTTTCCAATCGATAACAGATGGCGCATTATTTAATATCAATATGTTATCTATTATTAGCTAGATGGCGCAAGTGGTAATGAATTCAAAATAAATTATTTCAATGAAGAGATTATTATCTTTTTAATTATTCGTGCAAACTATGTCTTTATATCTGTATCATTTGCAAAATATTTGATTAGACTCGAGGATATCCAGCGAGCCGTGCTACAACTTGTTTTTTTTTATGGAAATTAAAATATTATCATGTTTTTGTTCGTTCTTATCTCGCTATTTTTAACACCGAGAATTTTTCTTCACCTGTTTAGCACTTAATTAAATCATTACTCAAGATGTAGCACTGATATTATTCACTATTTTGCAGAAAAATAAAGGAGGAAATTACATATAATATTCTTTATTGCATGAGGAATATAAATAACTACTTTAATAGCTAATTATTACACAATATTAACCGTTTTGTTTGTATGTATTTTTTATAATTTATACGATACTTGTTTTTAGGTACCTATCTACCTATTCTATCTCAATTATAATATTTAAAGTAATAGTTATTATAATATTAATGTATTCCATCCAAAGTTTCACTACAAGTACGCGGGGAAGGGTTGAATTTTAGTTTGACAAGTCTTGTGTCGTAATAAATGACATAAGTGCCAAGCTAAGTCCACAGAAATGCGCACTAGGGTAATTGTCATATGCAATAGAGTGTGTGAGTGAAGAGTACGGAAACATTTTTTTTTAAATCTAGGTATCGAATCAAGGACTTCACGCTGTAGAATCCAAGCAATCACTAGACCAATGGAGTGAAATGGGGTATATTTGTATTTTTAAAGACTTGAGAGTGGCGAGTGACTCGTCAGAAAAAAAGTTTTAATTAAAACCGTCCGCTCTTCATACCGAGGCGTGATGTTACGAAGCATTATCTTCTTTACGAGTGGAAAAGTCTTATTTGTTGGCGAATTTTTTTCTTCGCTTAAGCTATTGGATGTCTTGAGGCGCGTTGAGTTTGCCTGCTGACTACACGTATTGTTACTCCCTTGGAAAGGTAGGTGAAGGGTGAAATTATGCAAATAGAGAGCCAATACTTTCATTATCTCATTTTCTAAGAATATTTGGCAATTAATGGCATGAAAGATGTTTGATAAAATAGTAGTAAGCCGATAGAAATTGTATTATATTCAATCAACTGGTTTCATGATAACCAGCATCTAATTTATAAACGTTGTACCTATTTATGTGAGATATAATATTTTAATATTATATAAATGTATGTATACGAATTCGATGATAAATACGTACTTATTCCCCTATATATTTTTTTTGTGTGTTATTCATTTTCCTAATTTATAATGATGACACAATCATATCATATCATATCTTTTAGGGTTTATATTAAAACGTCACCTGCTATAATATTATAAACCATTCACCTAATAAACCACCACCATCATCACCAGATGGCCTCATACAAGTCACAGGAGGTCGCTAGATGCGGACCCCTTCTAATAAGTCGATCTGGAAATATTTGAGGAGGCCCATGTTCAACAGTGGACATCCTGCAGCTGATGATGATGAAGATGATTATAAACCATTGATCTTACCATTGAACATATTGTGCTAGGTTAAGTACAGCATCAAGTAAGAGGCCGTTCAAGTATTACGTAACGCAATTTTTGAAGTATTTTTAACTCCTCACACCTCTAGGTAACACGCCGTAACGTTTTACGGGAAATTATTTTACGTAATACTTGAACGACCCTAAGGGAATGGGATAAGATAGGCAAGTAACTAGCACCACCTACTATCCACGTCCAAACACACCACGCAACTTAAAGTAACACTTAAAAGCGGTGAGTAATTAAAAAGCTCCCTTCTTTATTTTCTCGTCGCCATCCCCCCTTCCCCCTCTCCGCTCCAAGCGCGAAACGTGACGCGGCATACCGTGCAGATTGTACGCAGCATAAGAGTCTTTGTCCTTTGTGATAATTGGATGCCTCTAAAAAAAAAAATACATAGGTATTATAAAACAAAGTCTTCTTTTCTGCCTGTATGTATGTAATCGATTTTCTTAAAATGTACTGAACGGATTTTTATGAAGTTTGGTGTACAGATAGTTTAAGACCCTGGGAAGGTTATCCTTGCAAAATATATAGCGGGACTTTTGTCCCGGAAAAATCCTTCATGCGTGCGAAGCTGCGAGGAAAAGCTAGTATATATATAAATGTGTAAGGTAAGCTGGTGCCGAACAAGCCGCCGTAATTCTGTCGACTGGCGAAGGATAATCATCTCTTATCAGTCAATATTCTATAAGGACGTCACTCTGCTTACTATGAAGTACATTGGATTATTTCGCTGTACTAAAAATACTAAGATCACGGTTGTATCTATTTGAAGAAGGAGACAGTCTATTCCGACAAGACTGTTATTTTAAGTAACATTAAACTAATCTATTTGATCTAATTGTCAACAAATTAATGGTTAGTTAGTGTCCCAATTTAATTTCATCTGTTCATTTCTCTCAGTACCTATTGGAGGGCCGTGTTCAGTAATCAGATGGTATAAAAGTTCGATCTGAATGTTTCATAGAATGTAATGGTATAATCAGATGGTATGTGGCTGGTGTAGATTTTCAATTTCGTTGTATGTAATGGCGTTAATAGTATTGCTTGATACATATCCCTGTTGTTGAATTAATGCTATTATATTCCCTGATATCATATAAATAAATACAATTTAGTTATTAACTAAAATATATCATAGCTGAATTTTTGTATGCATTAAGCAATATAATATTATTTATTTCGTAATATTAGGTAAGAATTGATGTAGTGGTATAGTGTGTGTGACACCGCTCTAGGGTCCAGGGTACAAATCCCGGGTGCGGCAAAGTGTTATCGGATTTTTCTTTTCAGCATCAGCCCAGAGTTTGGAGGTTGTATCTGGTCGCTCTCTATCACATCATGGGATAGAACATGGTTGACGAAATGTGGGTGCACCTCTGCATACCTCTTCGGCGATAAAAGCGTGATGAGATTTTAGTTTTATTTATGTACCAATTTTATATTCACTGGGATTTCAAGGACAAAAGAACCGTTTTTACGAAGTCTAGGTCCACTTCAGGGAGAAAAATGTATTGAATTAACTGACAACATTTTGTTATTAACCTGTACAAATATACGTTAATAAATTATTTATGTGGTAACTGTTTTGTTACTTTATTCCTTACGTCAATTTGTGTTAAATAAACTATAAACCTTTTGAATAAAATAAAATGTTTGTTAGAATCTTTTATCCGGAAATATAATAAATTTTATTGAAGATGGTTATCTTTAATTTTAATTCCTATTTACAATGATATGTTTGTGGTAAATATTATTTTTTTCTGGTATTATACTGTCATTTTTTTATTTATTTTATTTCTTGCTGCATTGTTATGCGGACACGACAGAGACCGCACTGCACCTGATTGTACGTGGAGTGGGTTTAATAGATCGACTGACGAGAGATGATTATCCCTCGGTAATCGACACAATTATGCCGGCCTGTTGGAACCGATACACAGATTGATCTCGGAACGCGACACACGTGGGCTACTATGGCGGGTTTTAACACCATGTGTACAGTGGTCGCTATCTGAGCTGGTATATAATATCTCCTACCAACTGCAATGTAGGTATCAGAATTAATTTGTCTGTAACCAGTGAAGAAAAATGCATTTCCAACAATCATTGATAACTGATAAGACTAATAATTAATTTAAATAAAACTGTTAATGGAAAATTTAAGACAACATTTTTTTGTATGTTTAATGCAATGTTCAAGGGACTAGGATCGAAAATTTCTTTGAAGTTGTGGCCTTATAATTGACTCTATGTCGTTATTTATAATTGTATAATTGTATTGCATAAGGTAGTGTGACCGAAGTTATTCTGGTTCCTATCATGTACCACCATTCGTTTATGTTTCTTTTTGTATTATAATGTAGAAACCTAATGTAAAAATATACTAAGATTTTTTGTAGATGTTTAATTATATTTTTCTAATGCGGTAATATTATATATTGCAATTTAGTTTATGTTTTTTCTTTATATATTTTTTGAAACGATTTTATGAAGGTTTCAAAGTTGAGCGGTTCCTTTATCTTATTTTATAATATAATCTCTAAAATCTAATAATTTTGTATGTTTAAGGATGCAGTTCATACAAGAAATTAAAATATTTTGTTATTAAAAGAATGTTAAATACCTGGAAATCTTTATGCGGTTTATATGTTACATGTCTATCGTAATTTCGTATATAATGAAAATATATAAAATATTTAAATTATTCAACTGTGCCGCATGATAGAGTCAGTTATTTGATTCTTATAATTAAAACGCTGATCAAATAAAAGAGTCAAGACTGTTTTCTTTTTTGTAATGTTCATTTCATATGATAAGTCAGTGTTATTTAAAGATCAAAGCAATAATACACACATGTGTTATTGTACACAAAAACATGTAAAATGTACATTATTGTGATAAATATTAATTTACCTCTAAATATACAATTGTTAAGAACATATAGTATTGTAATATTAACAGAAATTAGTCACCGTTTGTTACGCAAATAACTTCAAGTATTAATTGACAATAAACATTTTATTTCAATTTTAATTTAATTATTACGAACAAATTAACATAACAATGTTTAATATGTGAACTGAAAAGTTCATGAAATTTTGAACACTTGTAGGTATTTACTTACATAATTTATGATAAGTTAAATTGATTATTAAGAAAATTAAATGGATTTTGATATTAAGTTCCATGAGCACAAACAAAAGTTATTAACTAAAACACATTTTAAAAAAATAAGAATTAATAGAAAATAAACTCACATCAAAATATAAAATAAAACATAAAACAATTATTCAAACAAACAAAAATAATTTCCCATTTATTAATTACAAATAAAAAATAACATAAACAAACATAGAATAACAAAAATCAATGTTTAAAATCTGAAATAAAGACGCGTCTACATCGTAAGAATATAAAACGGTGGCCCCGCCCTGCCAGGTCCGGCGGGCCACGCCTAGAGTGGGGGGAGCGCCGTCCGCCAGTCCGGACGCATTCGCGGTTCGCGAACCACTGTCCCGCGTGCTCGTTGTTCAGCCCGTCTGCGTGTTCTGGGTGACGGTGTGCCAAATCTGCCAGTTTGCCAGGATTGTGTTGTGTTGTGTCGTTGTGTTGTTGCGGGATTTATGTGATTAAGGTATTTTTATGTTTTTATTGGATTATGGGGATAATGTTTTTTATTATTGGAATAAGGATTCCATTAAAACTAATTTTGATACGAAAGTAGCTTATTTTAGTTGTTTTTGATATCTGGAATGTCGAATTCCTAAGTGGTAGAGCGTAAACACTAAAAAATCATATTAAAATTGTAAAATCGAAGAAAAAATGGGAAAAAATTTAAACCTTAAAGTATGTGCTGGAAAAGCTCACGAGTACTAGGAATTCATAAATCTCACGTTAAAGAATATGAGAATCTGCCTAGGATAACGAACTAGGCATAAATAAAGTATTTAAACCAAAATACATACATACTTACTTACCTTAGTTTAGGTACATAAACAACTCAGTTCAATCAACCGCTACTTTAATTTGCGAATAACATTTAATCATAAATTAAATAAAGAAATGAAACAATAAATATGACATTATATGGCAAATTAGTCATATAATAATTCATTTATTTGAAATTAATAACTCAATTTAACACAAATGAAATAAATGAAATCATCCGACTAGATTAGCAATAAAACATTTTAGGTATTCGATTTTCAAATAAATCAAGACGTTATAATCTGAAGTAGGTACTAAAATCAATTTACTTGGTAGTGGATAGCAAAATACATGACCGTTAACTAAATTATTAATAGGTATATGTATATAAAGTTATGTATTTTTAAAAAGTCGTACGGGGCTAAAAGTTAAAATTTCTTTTTTATTTAAATTAATTACTTGAATGACATGCCTGACTTATAGCACCACGAGTCATTATAAATTGTAGAAATATCAATGAAAGCCTCAAATTACGAATGACTGAATATTTTGCACTGCGCTCATCGCTCTGAGAGATTAGGTAATAAATAATAATAATGGTAGACTATATAAATAAATTTAATAATTCTTGTTAAACCACGCAATTGTCAAGTATACTAGTGCTTGGTGGCAAACCTAGACAAAGCTGTACTACACGACCGAAAAGATAGAAAAGTCCGTGGAAAACCGCGAAAACTAACCAAGAGCATGGATTCCTTGGGTTTCCGAAGAAAATAATCTACAATATGTGGCTTTATTATTATTTTAGACCGTAAATCACGGTAGCTGCTAAAATCTTAGTTAATTTAGCAGATATAATATTATGTATATTTTTAAATTTGATATTTTTAAATTTGACTTACAATTAAAGTCAATGACCATGCTGCTAAGTCCTGTTTAATTTCATACCTCGTATGATTAAGTTCATTTAAAACTACACCACTATATCAAAGATAATAAAAGGCGTTATAAATAAAAATGTTTTGTGTTAAAAACATAAATGTAAAAAGAAACAAAACTTAACATAAAACATGAATTAAGTATAACATTAATAAGAAAAATATTATGTACTTTTTTAATAAAAAGGTATATTTAATCAAAACATAAAATTGTTGTAATGAATAAATTGGTTTTTATATAATTTTAATTATGTAATATCTAGGAATAATTAGTATTGTTCAGGAACTAAAGAAGACTTGAGAATTAAAAAATTACTATGCATTGATTGTATATGGTGTAAACGATAAAATATTATGAAAAAAATAGTTTATTGTAGTTTCCGAACTTTCCAATCACTCAAATAAAATAACTTTTAAATTGTTCATACATAATTCTGTAAGCAAATTAATCACGATTATGGTAGTATGAGCTATGATACTTTAGCCTCTTCTACACGGGAAAATTATAAATGATTAAAATTCGATCTCCATCATTTAGATTTAGAAAAGGGACCTTTTATATATTATTATTTGGGTTTATTCAATAGGTATAAAGTTAAATCCATGTGATTTAAAGTAGGAATGTATCTAACACATCCTTTTTTAATATTTTGTGTAAGTATATAAGTTAACCTTACGATAACAGAAGTTAAAAAAAAAATTGCGCTATGTTGGTAAATAATTAGTACATATTCTTATATTTTTTAGATTAACGAATAACTATAAGGGAGATATATTAGCAATAGATACGTTTTTTTACTTAATTATAATTGTTTCATAGCATCAAAAGCTTAAGTAAGTGCATGTAACGGATCTAAAGGCTTTTATTAATTTCTCTTGACTATTGTTTTATTACGCTAGAACAGCTTCGTGTATTGGCTAACTTAGTATGTATAAGAGGTCCTCTATAATAGAAAAAGGTTACGCCTTTTGTAACATCATAAGGAATGAAAATTTCTGACGAAAACCTTTAAGTGGTTAGTAGATACTTTTTCCACTAATGGGTATTTTTCCGGAAGCGTGGACATTCACTCTGTTTGACGTTAACCTTCTCTGGAGAACTTTACTCGTAACTTACCCGGCAAAATCGTATTGAATCACTATATATAGTCTTTCCTGATCTGCGATGCAAACCCAGGGTCACTGTATAGCTTACCTATACACGTTTTTAGATTAAAAATATGACTAATTTGTAAAAAAAACTACGATTTAATTATTCTACGTGTACATTAATTCAAATATATCCTTTCTGATTTGAAAAACCACATTTAGTACCTAATCCAACCTATAAGGTAAAGGTGCATAGAGTTATAAATTGGGCATTACTTATCGTCATTCTTAATCTCTATGACGTAAGGTGCGGGCAGATAGACAAATGATTAGTAAAACAGTAATTAATATAATTTTTTGTTAGAGAAGTAAATATATTTTTTAACCATTAATATCTCTTTACATTTAAAATGTTATTAAGCTCTTGAAATATTAATAAATGGTTCGAATTTTCCAAACACATCATTTTCAAAGTTATGTATTATAAAACAAAATTAATTAACAGGAATCCGCGGAAAATATTCTCACTTACATAACTCGACGCGGAAACCTATTCAATAGCCTTTTACCCTCTAAAATATTGTCCCATAAATAAGGGTCAAAGTTGATGGATATAAACAGACAGACCGACATAACTTCGGCGAACTTCGAGAGGAACTTGTAATAGCCGGCAAACAATTTGAGCTCATTGCCGCGTGGTGACTTTTTTGGTAAGAGTATCTGCACTTAGTTACGCGGTAGTTGTAGTAGTTTTTTATGGGCTATTATGTGATATCTTTCTAACCGAATTTCGATCACGGCGTCCAATCTTAATGGAGAACAGCCGGAAGATATTATAGTGCATAAGTGTGTGCGCAACACAGGTTCACTCTCTGTTCCTTCACTCTGATAGTCCGGTGAGACGGTAATCCGACATGACCGTAGAGAGATCAGGCGCAGGACCAACGGCTTTATGTGGTTGGGCTATTATATATAATATCCGGCGGGGTAAACGGGATAAAAAAACAATGGTAGGTATAGCGAATGCGAAAGTATGGGTATCAAAGCTATGTTTATTTCTGCCGTTACACAGCGTACAAGTTGTTTTTTTATTGCCTCCGTAGGTGAGATAACGGCCTACCTGATGGTAAGTGGTCACCGACGCCTGTGTGCGTCGGAAGAATCACAGCATAGTCAAGATGACGCCTATTGTGATAGCCTTTGAAACATCGGTTTGAAGAGGAACATGTCATAGCGCCAAGACAAACTTTTTTTTTTTATTTCTTTAAATGACGAGACGAGCTTATCGTTCGTCTGATGGTAAGCGATATGACCGCCCATAAACAGTCGAAACACCATCCATTACCTTGAATTGCAAATTGCATTGTTTGGTATTCCACTGCGCTCGCCATCCCGAGACATGAGATATTAAGTCGTATTATGTCCAGTAGTTACACTGACTACAATTTCCTTCAAACTGGAACACAACAGGGACTACATATTGCTGCTTGGCGGCAGAAATAGACGCTGCGGTGGTACCTTCCCAGGCAGACTCTCGCATATAAGAGACCGACCACCAGTAAAGTTGTTAGTTTGTTGTTCTTAATTTGTTTTAGTTAGAAAATCGATAGACTAGTCCATGAAGGTTGTGTGGTTGTCGATGTAGAAATACTAAATATGGAAAAAATTTGGTACTTATACTAAGATTTCGCATATAAATTTTCATAATAAATTCGCGAACCTGTGTAATAATCGACCGTATATCAAAGGCTGACAAACCCTGTCTTTGAACAAATGTCGCCGCCATTGTGCCGGACCACACGGGTGTTACAAACATTTGGTTTTATATTACAATTTATTTGTTTAAGTGATTAATGTGTTAGCTCTGATTGCTAACGTAAATAAAGTATAATTTTATGATTAAATTATATTGTTGATTTGAGTATTATAATGTATTTGTTTGGGGTTTAGAGTTTTGAAATGGTTTATATTGGGTATAATTATATTTTGTAATAAAATTTACGAATATTGTAATCGAAAATTCTACTTAGTATTTTTTCTTACGCTATATTCGTTTATCAATAGTTTTAATTAATTTGGAATTTAGTTCTTTCACACTCATCATTTGATTTACAGAAATGAATATACTACTTAAAATATTCACTCTTTTTTCTAATTGTTGGAAATTATTAGGGTCCTTATGAATTTCGAAAAGGCTAAACAAAACACAAATAAGATAATAATTACTAATCAATTCACATTGGGGTAACATAATGCTTTCACAATGACTTCTTGGACATATTCTTAGTTTCATTGCTGCTTTACTTGGTCTCTACCACTGACATGGTGGATTTGAGGGCTGAAGTCAGTGGCGGTCTTCGGGCGTGGCAAATGGATCAACTATATAAGACCTAGTGCTTCAAGGAAACAATATTATCTCATTCGATATCGGATAAAAAGACCTCGCGAATATAATTACGGAGTTTCGTATTAGTGAAGGCCTTCAATGAGTCTAGTCATTTATAAATTTTATGGTAGAGTCGTATGCTGTCTGTGATCCGCCTATCTAATGTTCCCTGTGATCTGACTGCAGATACGTCTGGCTCTGGGATGGTGGAATTCCAGTATAACACAAAATATATGCGTTATATTTTCGTGACTTAGATTTCTAGAGAAGAAATATTAATATAAACAATTAGGAACATCTTAAAAATCCTCAATCTTAGTTCTTACTACCTTATTTTACTTCTTCCTCTTAGTAATATTATAAATGTGAAAGTTTGTGGTTATGTTTGGATGTTTATGTTTGCTAGAAGTAAACACAGAAACAGCTAAACGGATTTGGATAAAATTTAGCATAAAGGTAGACCTTGTTTTGGATTAACACACAGGCTTTTTATCCCGGTAATTGGCTTCCATGAGAAGTAATATATTTTAAATAGGTGGCACTAGCGTCGTGTAATGTTTAAGGGACTTTTGAAAATCAAATAAAATCAAATTATTTTTTTGTAAGCATAAATAGTTTACAGGTGTTATAGAAATACATAATTTGTTCACTATGCTTTGCTGTTGCGTCACCGTACAAATATATAGGTATAAGTTTTATGTTAACTATTACATCACATAAAGTTATTTGTTTTTTATTAACTTGACTCAACTAAATTGCATAAAAATAAAATAATAATTAAAAACAATAAACAAAATAAAATTCTTTTCTTAAGTAATAAATAACAATATTGAGATCATTCACAGGCAACTATCGTTTAAATACACTATAACAGAATAATAACATTTATTTTTAAGTAGCAGGATATCTATTATTCACAGTCAATTTAAAATATCGTACGTGTGTTGTGGGTGCACAGTACACATATATACTAGCCCTGTATCATAAATTTTTTATATCAGAGAGGGTTTAGGCTAGACTTGACACTAACGACTTCCACGTAGGCCTACTGCAGCGTGACAAACTTCAAATACCATTTTTTTCGATATAGTATACTTAGCTATATATAATTCTTTAACGTATAAATTATAAATTAATACCAACGACATCTTATAACCCCGAAAAACATTACCTATTTACTGCACTAATATTCCCAGAATTATCCCCCATTTTTCGTCGAATAGAAAGCCATTGTACTTTTACAGTTTTAGTTTATTTACTGCCAGTTAGGAGACATAAATAACCGCTAAGTAGCCCGCTAAACGATCATAATTCACGCGAGTGACTCCGGACACTTCGCAAGTTTAATCCATTCACATATTAATTAAAATATATAGTCAGGGGGCTCTATTCTACGGGGACGAAGTCTTTTTTGCAATTACGGGCATTCTGGAAGGACAGCTTTGACAGCCTTGTGTAATAATCAAAAACACCTCTATTATATACGGCTATGAGTGGCGAAGGGTGGAATTTTTCGAAAGAGAACCAAACACAACATATACTATGAATTAATGCGGTCTGCAAATCATTCTAATACTTAGATTTTACATCAATTACGAAATTGGAAGCGGCGATAGCCTAGTTGGTTGTGGAACGGACTGCCGAGACGAATGTCCACAGGTTCAAGTCGCAAGGGCACACACCTCTGACTTTTCTAAAAAAAATATGTGTGTATTCTCAGTGAATTATCGCTTGCTTTGACGGTGAAGGAAAACATCGTGAGGAAACCTGCATGCCTGAGAAATACTCTATTAGGAATTTTTCGAAGGTGTGTGAAGTCTACCAACCCGCACTAGGTCAGCGTGGTGGACTAAGGGCTATCTATTCCCTCAATAGAGGAGGCCCGTGCCCAACAGTGGGACAGTATACAATACAAGGCTGATATTATTATTATATCAATTACAAAAGGTAAGCCGGTAGGAATCGCGTTATATAAACCTTTCGCCACACCTCTTTATATATCCTATAACCAATATGTATATGGTTGCGTAGAGGTATAGGGCCCCCTGATTATAACTAATTTTTATTTATGAGGTATATTATATAAGTTTTAAGTTCAAACCTTGGGTTGAGACTTCTAACAAATATCGGAGATATCGGATACATTGGACGATCTTCTATATCTTGTAATACTTCGACTTTTAGCTCCAAATGGCCAGGGGGCGCAACTTATACACTCACTTTTCGCTGTTTATTCCATCCCATAGTGTAATAGGGAGCGATCCCGTCACAAAATTGAGCACAAATTGAAATAATTATCACCTGTATGTGTAATTATCGTCTCTATATTCAATCAATATATATGTTGCAAAGTTAGTTCCTATTAGTTTAGTATCAATTTATTTCATTAGAATCTAACTGGTGAACATGAAACGCTTTTAATACGGAATTGACCTAGTCAGAGATTTTGTATTTGAGACTTAAATAATTTCAATTAAGGGACTACATGACAGGATCTATATAATCAGTTAAAGCTTATGGTTAAAGGGATATGTTAATAACTAACTTAATTAAACCATCCTCCAAAAAAAGGATAGAAATGGTAGACATTTTGCTAGTGGTTGGATATATTTTATATCCGCCTGGATAGCGACCATACACAAGTTGTTAGAACTCGCCATAATAGCTCACGTAAGTGCCGCATTCCGGGATCAGCCTGTGTATATCGGGTTTCAACAGGCCGGCGTAATTGTGTCGACTGTCGAGGGATAATCATCTCTAGTAAGTCAACGTTCTATTAGACCTAACTCTTTACTTACACTCACCATCAGTGTTGTCACGTCACGTGTCAGTTTACCCGTCTATAAATATAATATATTAGTACGTATAGATTAAGACACTTATGTAGACACGGGCCACTGTGGGGTAACTTATCCGTGCTCGTTTTAAAAAATATTGTACGTCTAAAAAATAATTACTTTAAAAACATTGGTAGAATACAGTGTCGTGTGGTTTTATAACTGTAATTTGTTACTTTTTACAAAACCAGCGATATTAATTAAATATTTGCCGCCGATTACGCATTTCAAGTAATTTATTGTGCTAAACTCGACATATTAATTATGAAATGACGCACCTGTTTCAATAATATGAAATATGTCACAATGAAGTTATACAAAAGATTGTAAATACATGACGTGGGCAATTTATATCAGTAATAGGTAATAAATACTATGGTTATACAGATCATTCTTGTTATAACTCAGTAGAAAAATATGGTTTATTTTTTGTTAATATGCGTTGCAAGAAGGAATTGCGTGGTTTTGATTTTACTAATTGCTTTATAAAAAATGAGAGCTTTAATAATACAAACAATAACAATACTTAATAATATTTTATAGGTATTTTACTTTAACCTTTTGTAAATTATAATTATGTAGATTCTGGGTATGTACATATACAATTCGTATGCAAATGTTTCTGATTAAATAGAAAGAATTTTTTAAATTGTTTATTTACGGTTTTCTATTCGACTTTCTCCTTTTTGAGTCTATTTTTTATTAATATGAAAACATGTACCTATATGCTGCCATAATAAGCGCAAAAGCGGCATGTCAGGGAAACCTTATTTCGAGATAATCGAAGTTTTGTAAATATAGTTTTATAGTTTTGTATGTAAAACAGAGATAGAGAAACTCTTATTAGGGTTTTTTAACAAGTTCTAAACAAGATACCGTTATTTAGGTAACTTCATTGGATGGGTATTTCTTTAAGCTATCTGACGACATAAAAATCAAGATTTTTATTTTTTTTGAAATACCGCTTTTGAGCTTAGCACGGCAGTATAGTACCTCGGTAATCTGCTAGGGGCGCTAATGGACAATCTCTTGTCCTCAAATTTGGTGATGATTAATTTTCGTTAATTATAAGTTTTTTTTAATCAATAGGCTATGCTCGCCTACTTGTTAGGTCACGGCTGTGCAATGTCCATGAACAGTTGGAACACTACCCTAAATATTTACTTACGCTTTGCGAAGCGAACTTGTAAGACATTATATAAAGCATAGTAAATTAACTGACAACAATTTCCTTCAAACGGGAACACTATTTCTCTACACGCCGCTGCTGGGCGACATTACTTTTGTTAAGTTTAATTATTGTTTTATTTTTCCTCAATATTAATTTAATTTTATTAATGTTTTCTGTTTAGTTAATCCACGTAATGTTTAACTCGGATGGGGGCTGTTAACTGCGACACAGATATAGTAACTACTGCAGTTAGCAGTTTACAATGGTACCTTACTTCATGAAATGTTTTCTGTGCCAAATATAGAGTATTATTATAAATATCTACTTATTTATAATGCGGTGGTGACATAGATGGATTATCGCTTAAGAAAATTGTACCAATTCGCAATTAAATAACATGAAAATTTTGAGCTAAGGCGGCGTGGGGATAGTTTAACATTCAGTTAGGAAAAAAAAAATCTGTTCTGCGTGTTTAAATTTGATTTTAAATAAAATAAAAACAATTCATGGGTAAATTACATACAATACAAACAAATAAAAAAAGAAATTTTATTAATAAAATGGGTAGTTTTATTGACATTACTTTTCAGTCTAAGTATAATTTATTTGAAAAATATTTTTATCTAACAAAAATAACACAGTAGAATGAGTATGTTTTGGGTATGCCCACGCGAAAAAATTGATCTGTTTGTTTATTAATATTGATTGAAGTATAAAAAATACAATAACCTAAATGATTATATATATTTTTTCGTCTTTGACATTCTAACACTTTGATTATAATAAGGTTTATTTTAGCAAAAAATTTATGATTAGGTACTACACAATACATATTCTATTGCTAATTTGTCAATACTACTTCTTTTCAATTGCAAATAGACTTTTAATTTCAATAGGTACTATTGTGTTCAATATTCTTTATGATACTATAAATTATAATTTGAAAGAAATATTCATTCTATATATATAATTGTAAAATGTAGGTAGATATTATAACTGACTTTTCGGACCAACACCTCAACCTCCAGTGACCAAGAAGGCTGCAGTCTTCGAAACGTCGGTAGAAAAATTATAATATGAAAAACCACGATAAAATCCGAAAAAATGTCTTATTTCAATGTCTAATTCGCGTAAACTTAAGAAATGATTATGTATTAATAACACTTTATTTTGTCACTTGATAGTGTCATGTTAAACAAGTGAAAATTCCAGTTGTTTATGTTACAGATTTTATATTCTTGAATGTAAGCCGTGTGTAAAAAAAAAATCTTGTTAGTACATACTTCATATATTAAACCTATATTTATACTCAAAAATGATCGCTATCAAATTGCAACGTAGATGAAAATAAACATTTATATAAAAAACATCTAGCTAAAATATTTTTATTTATTATTATTATATAAACAATTTTTTAGGCGTCATACTCATTTGTATTATTTTAAAACCAAAGTCGTTTCAACTCCCGCGTAAAATATGATTCCCAACCGCACCGCTAGATGGCGTTGAAAGGTTACAAAAACGTGCGATCGGAGATTTATTGATCCGATAGATTCTTGATAAAGCACCTTATGTTTCGATTACAGTGTCGGGCATGAGTCGTGGTCTATAAATTTTATCTTATTATGGCTATTTCTTGCAATATCGCATAATGGTTTAGTTAATAAACGCGATATGACCGCTAGGGTTCTGTAACATGCATAGCTATCGTTATTTTATTGTGTTTGTTCTTTTATTTAAAAGTAGAGGTATAGAAAACAAATTTATTTTGATGGATAATTTGATAAGTCTTGTTGGGTATGAGTGATAGTTTCAAGAATCATTCATTGATCTTTTTTGTCAGAAACACGTCGAATCTCGCGTTGGGGATGTAGTTCATGCGAGCAGCGGTGATCACGTTCCACCAGGTGACTTGCTCACTTTTGTATTTTTGTATAAAAATATTGTATGAAGTCAAAGATAAACTAAGATTTTTTAGAACAAACTTCCATAAGAATGTAATATTTATCTTCGTAATGAATAGAATCGCAATAGTAGATTTCATTTAGCAAACACGAATAATTAGTTCCCTCCATTAGTTTATATAAATTATCGTAAAATATAATTAATTTCCTTTGTTTCAATGTGGTCATAGACAACCTAATATTTCATAATCACCGCATTGTTAAACAATGCAATCATTTTTACTGCTAACAATTCCGAATTTGAACTAACACGAATGACACGCACCAAGCAAAGACCGAAAGAATGGTGTATATCAATGAACGAATGAATGAATGAAACGAAAATAACTTCGGTACATTACCGGTATTTTTGCCGCTATTTAAAACGAAAACAAATCACGCTCGACATTAACGACTCTTAAATGTTAAATTTAACTACAATAACGCGCATGTTTGTTTTCATTCAGTTTTATTATGGAATTTAACTGTTTTTTTTAACAGAATAAGTAAGGATGCCTCGTATCGCTTATGGGCGTTCCCGGGAGCATGGAAGAGGGGGTTGGGAACGGGGAGAGAGGTTTTAGTGCCATCCTCCCTAGATGAAATCTATATTATTTTGGTGAATTTACCTTCAGCGGCTTTAATTGTAGATAATTAGAACAATGTGTTTTGAAGATGAGTTACAGCTTTTTAATGAATTTAGTGTTGCGACTCTACTTGAAAAATCGCCTTTTGATACAAACGAAATATAACTATTTCATAGGGACAGTCAAGCTTCTACGAACACGTCCAGTAAATATAAAGAAGTTAGAAATTGCATTGAAAGTCTTACACAAAGAACATTAGATCGTGTTATGAGAGCTATATACCTAACGTTACCCATCTTATATTTTCCGACAAAATCTTTGAAGATTATTAAGGTTAGGTACCAATTTACCTTACCTTAGGTACCAATGTGACTTAGGTACCAATGAGATTTTTATAGTCAACGCTGTCATCGTATCTAGGTACTCTATTAAATGAATTGTGATTAAAATAGAAATACCGAAACATGTCACATAAAGTTCATAATAGAAAGAGAAAAGTCTACATCTACTATGAACTATTTCAAAAGTGAAATATTTCCAAAAACCTACTGGTAGTTGGTCTCTCATATTATGTGAGAATCCGCAATGTTGTAGGTACCACCGCAATGTCTTTTTCTACAGCCAAGCAGCAGTGTGTAGTCGTTCTTCTGTTCCAATTTGAAGGACATCGTAGCCAGTGTAACTACTGGACATAATAAGACTTAACATCTCAATAGAATACCAAATAATACTTTGTAATTCAAGGTGTTGGATGGTGTTTTCACTGTTTATGGGCCATAGTATCGCTTTCTATCAGGCGAACATCAAGCTCGTCTCGTCATTCAAAGCAATAAAAAATGGTCTAATGGTGGGCAACTCCCCTAAATCCGCATGATGAAGTTTGAACCACAATCTTCGACATCGGGTAATATAGGTGGCCGGGTCACAGTACAACTCGAATAAAAGTGGGTCGCATTTCGCTCTGTAATTTTATTCATACTCAAACGTATTCAAATCAAAATGTAATAACTCGCCATCAGCAATCATACAACGCGACGTAGCAATTTTTTCTAACAACGCCATCTGTCAATCTCGATCCGAACTAAAAATGCATTATAAAAACCATAATAGCAAATAACCAACACCTACGAAATTGCAAAATCGTGATACCGAAATAAAACGACTCAATACTACACTTTAACACATAATGATGTTCTTGGTTAAAGGAAAATTATTTAAACCCTATCACGGTAGTAATAAAGTAAATTTTTGCGTATCAACTGGTTACTAAGGTTTCAAGTGGGGCAAAGATGTTTTTGCGTTTGAGCGAGCGGAGAAGCGGCGGTTTTTATGAGGTTTATAGGGTGATGCGGCGGCAGACGCTAAGGTTGCGCGGAGATTAAGCGAAATATCTGGTTTGGGTGCGCGCGCGCCGCGACGTGTGTGGTCCCGGTGGCAACGGTCCGGCCAACGCTCCACTTGATTTATTACGTATTTGTTTGATTTCAGATACTGTGAAATGTTTCGGCATTCATATTGGAAAGGTTGTAAATTATAATATAGAATTAATGTTTAGGAAAATATATTAATTATGTGTATACTGAGTGAAATGAACATCATCGTAAACTTCTGAATTGGTTAATCGTTCTGTCATGGTTTCAACTGAATAATATATATTCTTACACGTATAGGTATGCACTTTCACCTTATTACTTATATATGCTAGCAAACAAACAAGTACCTACTGTTTATACCATTTTATATACCTAGTTAAATAATTAAGAGATGATTGTTTGATGGATTGTTTGGTTGACATGTTTTTGGAAAATGGTAACTTTTACCATCATGGCAAGTCATTTTCAAACAAATAAAATTATTCGGTGGTTATTAAGCTGGTGTATAAAGTATAACTCTTGCCAAAAAATATAGTATCATTCACTCTAAGGTCGCAACAACCGCGTGTAGTGATGGTGCTACGGCGTAGGCATATTTGTCTACAGCATTAATAGGACGATTTAATCAGACTAGTACCATTCTCTCTAAAAGCAACATCAAGTGCTAATTTACTGTTGTGTGCAGTATATTTTAACACCTTCTCGACTCTAGTCCCTATTCCTTAAGGTCGACTTCGCAATCGTGATTCTTTTAGAATTAAAAATATTGATTGGCGTTTGATCACATCAGGGCGAAGGGTCCGTATAACTCGATTCCTGCCTGACTCCCTTTTATAACTTATATAAAATCTTAATATCATTGGAACAATTTGCAAACTACATTTATGCATTAGTAGTATATGCTGTGTCGGGTTTTCTTTTGGAAAATGTTACCTTTCGCAACTGGATAATATAACTTCGGTTGTTGATGGTTTAAAAAAAATATACCAACAGAGAGCCACAGGATATCAATAACGGGTTTTTAGAGTATCAGAGTGGCAACAACAAAATATTGTTGGTAGAGCTACTTCCGCAGCGTGCGCCCGCGACCGCAACAGTGGTCGTTGGAGCAGTGGTTACGTTTTGTGGTTATTAACTCTCGCTACACAATAATGTGTATTTTGTGAAACATTATGTACCATGCCTGGGAGGGTCAGACATTCAGATATCGTATTGACGGCAGATAAATCAAAATTTTGAGTAGTAATTTTGGAAGGTTTTTTAACGATTGGTGAATTGAATGATAACAATTCAAGTTGGTAATGATCTTTGGTTTTAAAGTTTATTTTGTTGTGACTGAGACAAAATATTTAGACTTATTATAAGATAGATTTTTCCTAAATTTTCTTATTACCTAATTTTATTTTTAATTAACAGATGGCGTAACTGTCATTCAAAATGGCGGCCGTCTCGTCAGCTCACATACAAGACGC
Organism: Manduca sexta; assembly: GCF_014839805.1. NCBI lineage: Eukaryota > Metazoa > Arthropoda > Insecta > Lepidoptera > Sphingidae > Manduca > Manduca sexta. The sequence goes on from NC_051132.1 coordinate 13,795,255, forward strand.
GATAAAAATCCAAGAACACAGCGATGAGGAAGCATACTCACCCGCGACCCGGGACACGACCAGCCCCGAGCCGCATGACGACGATAAATCCGAAGATCGAAACATACATAGGTCCTCTTTCTCCATACATAATGTGCTGAAGAAAGAGAGAGATAGCAATAGCCCAGACAATGTGTTCTCAACAGATAAACTGTTGCAGAACACGCCGAATTATGAAGAGAACATTGAGAGAGCCACTGCGAGCTTGAGTCCAGTGGACGAGGATACTAACGATCGAGCCGAGATCAGTGTGGACGACGATAACTCCTGCTGCAGTGATGACACGGTGCTGTCGGTCGGGAACGAGGCGCCGGTGTCCACGTACGAGGACAAGAGCCCTCAGGAGCACCAGGAGCTAACATCCTTCAAACACATACAGACGCATCTGAACGCCATCTCTCAGCTAAGCCAAAACATAAACATAAACCAGCCCTTACTTCTAAGGCCGAGTCCAATCACACCAAACCCTCTGATGTTTTTGAACCAACCCCTGCTTTTCCAAAATCCCATGTTGACGCAGGATCTGAAAGGAATGAATCTCCAAAACCGTCCAATCACGCAAACGAGTATGACGGAACAAAGTTTTGGACTGAACTTTGGGTTACGATCGAAGAGTCAAACCCAAGACCTTCGGATGAGAGATGACAAACGGTTTAATTACCCAAAACCAGAGGAATCGGGTAGAGATTTCATCAACCAGAACTGCTTGAAATTTAGTATTGATAATATTTTGAAAGCGGATTTTGGAAGAAGGATCACGGATCCTCTGCACAAGAGAAGAGTGAAGAGCCGGCAGTTTGAGACGAAGAGTTCTCCGGTGAAGGAACCAGTAAAGCTGGACGAGCCGAGGGTCCCGGAGGTGAAGCCTGGAGAGAAGGGAGCCGTAGACCTGTCCAAGGAAGACAGCGGGAGTAGTCAAGGTTCTACCGCCGGTGAGTTTATTTTTTCAAAAGATTATTAGCTTCTAATTGGAAGTCTGAAAATTAAAATGATTGTTTCCTATTTAACACAATTTCCTACGAAAACATCTTGATTAAGTCCAAGGCATCCAAAATAAAAAATTGCTACTTTTTTTTCGCTTCCTATCGTCAGTTGGAGATAAATTTTAAAGTGCAATTAAAATAGACTAAGAATAAGGAAAAAATACATAATAATCACAGCGAAATAAACATTACCTAGAATATAATATGTAATTAAAATAAATGATTTAAATATAAGGAGTCACGCTAAGACCCTGCAAACAATTTACTTCTGGGAATGGGTTACCTTAAATATTTGACACGTGACGTTCGGCAGGTGCCGCTGCAGGCGAGGGGTCGATGGTGTGGCCTGCCTGGGTATATTGCACCAGGTACAGCGACCGACCTAGTTCCGGTGAGTACATGCTGATCAATTACTAATAGCCAACTGATATTAATTTAGATCGCCAGTCGTTCATTTTGTACAAATTAACCAGGATCCCTAATGTGTCTATAGAAAATTATGAGGTTCGTTTTCGGTTCTGATTTATTATACATTGCTTCTTATAATCATCAGATTATCACACTTGAATAGCTTAAGCCCCTTATTCATAGACGTTTTTTATCTAACGACGGAGCATTGCTATGATAACAAGTCTGTTTCTCAGTGCTGACGGCATGGCAGCCTTCGCAGTGCGTAGACATAGGGCCGTTGTGATTGGCTAATATTGAGATACAACTTGAATCTAGTTGGCTGTCAGATAAACAAACTTGAAAAATAGTAAGCTGTCAGATAAACAAAGCTGAGAAACAGACTTGTTATCACAGCAATTCACTGGGCATTACATAAAAAACCTCTATGAATAAAGGGGTAAGTCTATAACTCTATTTAGAATCCATTTCACGACTAGGTTTTGACTAGGTAATAGGTATCTGAAATCTGTCTGGTATCAAGCTTGCTAAGCAGCAAAAACCTTCCTGGGTTACATTTTGTAGCTTAATACCATCAACTGCATTATTTTGTTATTTAAAATGCTGAGTTGGGCTGCTATCATTCATAGGTAGTGTGACATCATTAAGGGAGGTACTGACTGTGTTCGGCTTGGTGGTAGGATATATTTTATATCCGCCCAGATAGCGACCAGCGTACACAAGGTGTTAAAACCCGCCATATTGGCCTACGTAAGTGTGTCGCGTTCCGGGATCAGCCTGTGTACATCCTGTTCCAACAGGCCTAATTGTGTCGACTGCCGAGGGGTAATCATCTCTCGTCAGTCGACGTTCTATTGGACCCCTCTCCACTTACCATCAGGTGCAGCGGGGTAACTTTATCATGCACGTATAAAAAAGTTTAATCTTTACTACCATTGTCAATAACAAGTCCACTAGTCAAAAGCACATTACCAAAAAATGTACGCCGTACAAATTAATCTTCGCAAACATCCCCCACCCCAAGTGTTATTCAATGAAACGTATAATAAACAATAATTCGGTAACAGCCCCGCGGGGATGTTTTGCGAGATAAGAGGGGCGGTCCCTCTGACGAGTGAGGGTCGGTGGAGGAGAATCATTTTATTTACTCATGGATATTTATGAACTGTTAAAGGTCTAGAATTTTTATTGGAATTATGAGCAACAGCTCGATTGTCCAAGACAAGTAACACCATCGGATCTTTGAGTTATCTGAAGTCTTGCATTCCTTCCTCACATTAAGAGCTTAGGTGTTACGTCTTATATTTTTTAATACAACATTTTCTGTAAAAAAATGATCAAGTACACTCCTTGACAGCGCAAATGACACTCTGAAGGTACTTGGTCCAATAGATTTAAATCCAAGAGAACACCTAATTAAATACTACTAAAATGAACAAGCAATCTTATCTAATCATATCTCAGCATCGATCGCGGATATATTACGATCCAAAAAGAATCAAATTTGATCGTTACCTTCCCATGTTACTTATTTTGATTCGTTTATCCGGGATAGAATAACAGATAGAATCAAGATCGATTATTATCGTTAGTGATGTTAGTTCGAGCCCCGAAAAAAGACCCCAAGTTAAAGCAAGTTTCAAATAAATATCTCAAGGTAATTCAGCATGTGTTGAATCGCAAACGCGGGAAACTAATCAAATTAGAAATCATTACGCATGAAGCTGGCTGGAGTTGATAAATATTTATAAGGGTGCGGGAGGGTAGAGAAAAATTGGTTTTTAGTGATGTGGGACTCCCATATGTTGTCGATAGAATTCTGTAAATTATTTTTAACGTTAAATATATAAGTAAATCGGTTTCAGTGGAAATTAACAGCACCTGCTTATCAAATAATGCTTTTGTTAGAGTTTGACAATGTATCATTGTCAATGTAATAAAAAAGGTAATTGTTTTTTTTATTATGATATAAATATGCCTTAAATTAAATTATTGTAAAGTTGTTTAAAATACCAATAGGTGAAAAAACAAAATTCATTAAAAAATATATTTTGTGCAATTACGAAGTAGCATTGCGCTGCACTCAACATTTGAGTCGTTATTCATTTATCTTTAAGGCATAATACCGATTAATTATAGGCAACAATGTCCTTCCAGTTAGACATTAATGAATCATTCTGTACGAATTTTAATTACCTTTATACCAAATTTATTATCTTAAAAATATCGATTTCCGTCAAGTATGATCTTTAATAAAATACCTTATGCACTGCCTGTTACACGAAGTAACTGATTTATGTATTAATTGCTGTAATTATAGCTGTCACTGTTAATAAAATGATTATCAGATCAATGATTTATGGCTCGTACTGATTGAATTGTTACTTCACCTTGTGCCTACATAGTTACCTTGCTCAGTTAATTGTATGAAGGGTTTTTATTAATACGAATCGATTATGATGCCCGTGTACTTGGGTCATGAACATAAGATTTTGTACTCGTTGGAAAACTTAAATTTGGGTTTATTTTTTTTATTGCTTTGAACAACGAGATGAGTTTGCCGTTCGCGATGGTAAGCGATACGACCGCCCATAAACAGTAGAAACACCATCGAAAACCTTGAATTAAAAAGTATTGTTTGGTATTCCACTGCGCTCGCTATCCTGAGACATGAGATGTTAAGTCTTATTATGCCCAGTAATTACACTGGCTACAATTTCCTTTAAACCGGTAAACAAAAGTGACTACACACTGCTGTTTGGCGGCAGAAATAGACATTGCGGTGGTATGTACCTACCCAGTTGAATCTCACATATGACCAACCACCAGAAAGTTCTATTCCAGGGGGTTATATATTTGAAATGGTATGTTAGTTGGATTTTATGTGTGGTTATAGTTTCCATCTCTGGGTATAAAAAATAAGTTCGATAATTTTAAGCGTATTAATTATGCCATACGAATAACTTATTGTAGTCAATTTCAAGAAAATAAGTACGTGGTTTCATTTAGTAACGAAATATGTATAAAATGACCCTGTACACAATAACGAACAGGATGACGAAAACGCTAACCTACGCGATACTTGACGTAACAATTACTCATAAAATAGATTTTTTTAATTAAAACAATGTACTATAATGGCTACACTGCCATATTTAATATTAAGTATAAACAGATATTGATGTGGTAAATGATATTGAAGCAGACATACGTACGAGAGATCTAGCCAGAAAAACTCTTGGATGAACGACTTTGTTATTAAACGGTCGTCATTAAACGAAACAGTTAAAAATATCAGTTAATCAGTACATTAAAAAAGAGTTATCAGTGCAAAACTAAAAGGCCAATAAATAAACGTCTGCAGGAATTAAATGTGGAAAAAATCTAGCCATTAATTATACTGTCCGAGTTACTACGAGTCAATATGTAACTTTGACTGATGAAAAAAAAACACAATGAAATATAAACTCAATTTACAGCAGCATAAAGTACACGTCTTGTAATTCAATCTTTAATTAGCGTGTGATAGGTGAAGTTGAGGATGGTTATGCATTACGAACTCTTATTTAGAGACTTAAAGTCTATGTTTGTGTAACAAGGTTGTAAGTTAATTAATAGCACATATCAACAATGACCAGTAATTATGCGTATCAATGTATCTTTGGCATCAATTAGCTAAGCGATAATTTTTTGCATTTTAATGTGTTTGAGTTGTAATTAGGTACACTTTCGACTGATGTTTTCGATTTAAGACGCATCCAATGAATCTCATTTATTTTTTTTATTTATTTCATGTGTCGTATAAGGGCAGCATTAACCAAATACAGACTACCAGAGCATATTCATTGTAAGTAATTTAATAATTAGGATCAACTTGTAAATGTCTTGATTATTTTGCTGTCGTCCCATGTTTATAATTAAGGAAGCTACTATGCGTAATAACGTAAAAAGGAAAATTACTCTTTCGTGCATAAATCTAAATCTCAAGTGAAAATTTTGTTGAAGTATATTTTTCTTTCAGAGATGGGTCGGTATTTAATATATAAATGCTTTATTGGTATAATTATCGATAGCGGTTTTTGATATTGGCTATTTTTGATAGGTAACTACTTTTGAGTTTACATATTTAGCTGCTTTTTTATATTTATGGTCTGACTGATATTAATAACTGTGTTTTTAATAATTATTTATTAGTTATATCTGATTGAATACTAATATTTATATTTTAGAGAACTTTCCTTCATACTTCCAGACTTAGGACTAGCTACGCATTTTTTTGCCCAATAGAATGTCGACTAACGAGACACGATTACCCCTCGGCAGTCGGTACAATTATGCCGTTCTGTTGGAACCGGATATACACAGGCTGTTCCCTAAACGCGACACACTTACGTGAGCTACTATGGCGGGTTTCAACACTTTGTACGGTGGTCGCTATTCGGCCGGATATAAAATATATCCTACCAGCAAAATATATCAATCATTTCGAGATATTTAAAATAGTAATAAGCAAAATACTTGAGTTCTTATTAGCTAATTTCGCTATAATGCCTAAACCTTTGGTCTCGGGTTATTCGACAATAGTTAGTAAAAATATACAGATTTTAAAATCACGAAAGCCATTCTTGAGCCATTGCATCAATGGCGGTTTTTCTTTTTCTTCTTCTTGTAATGCCTCTCTAACTAGTCAAGATTGACTGACAGCTCAGCATTTTTTTTGTGCTTTGCAAGGAGAAATATAAGACACGACAGTACTAAAAGATGAGAAAAGTAGCGGGCAAAAGAAAATTGGTCGAAGGAAAAGCTGTTTTTGACAACTATCCTTAATACTCAACTATCACCTAGACTTACTATATTTAATTGTTTTTCTGGACCTTCTTCAAACACCGTTGATAAAAAAGAACATCTTGTTTACTTTCAGTTTATTTTCATATTCAGATAGTAAGTATCACTAAGTCTACAGTGACTAAATTCCTCTTGATTAATGATGTGACCAGTAATTAATTGAGAGTCTTAAGCATTTGGTTCGCAAGCCAATGGCAGACATCAATTTGCATATATTTTCGCTTGGCTCTGTATTCCAGTCGAAGTTACTTTTAATAAAATAGATTTTTCAGTCATATTGGAAATACTTTGTACTAGGATAGTATCCCACAGAAAATTGATGTCAAGTATTAAACAAGAAAAACGAACACATATCACGTCTTTGTCATCGAAGGGGTAGGCAGAGGTGTAACTAAGGGATACACTTTTGCTATGTTTGTTACGTCCGATGATATGATAGGGGGCGAGCCTATCGCCATAGCGGGCACAAATTCCAGACTCCAGGTTGATACTAAGCATATTACGAACTATCAAGCTTGCTATTTTACGTTTCATTTGTCATATTTGCTTAACTATTCCCTGATTTTTTTTATACGAAGTTACTATCGATGTAGGTCATTTAATATTATCCACTTGTACATTCGCCGGCGCAATAAAAAATTATCGATAAACTGCAAGTTCTATAAATCAAATCTATCGACAATGTGACATCACTGGCTCCCCTTGAATATGTGTTTTGGCGCGATCCGAGATCACGCTAAGTTATTGAGTGCTGAGTGTTCGTTCAGTATTTTACTTTGCTGTTTATTGTAGGGTTTACACGCGGATTTACTTGTCTATTGGGGACTTTAATTTTGTTTAGTTTTAATCCTTTGTAATAGAGTCTATTTTAGCTATTATTCTTTTACTACTAAATGACATTAAGTTTTAATCTATTGCATTAAGTTATACTTCTCAATGCTCTGTTAGAAAATGAATTTTTATATTAATTATGGTGAGCCTTATTGAGACAACGATGCCAGCAAAGCGTTAATCTACTTGACTGTGTGGAGTTTTATCCAGACTGACTCTTGTATAAAGTTCTGGTTGTCATATAAGAGAGTTTTTCGTAGTTTCTAGTCGTTCCTGCCTAATCCTTTTTCGAAATGCGTGAGTGAATATGGATCATTATGCCTCGTAAATTTTGATTCTTGTAAGGTTGGCTACGCCTTGAATATTGTGGATTTTTATGGTATCATAAAATGAAGTTACCTTCTCGTTTGTTCTATGAAATATATTTATCTATTGTTCGACTGCTTTGGTAGCGTAGTATAAAACATTTGTGGTACGACTACTGCTGTGAGGTCTCTGGTTTGAATCCCGGCCGTGATAATGATTATTGTTAGTATCAGCCCGTTGTATGAAATTAGTACTTATATGTTGGTACGCGCGCCACATTATGGGAAGGAATACAGCGAAAAGTGATTGTACTTGCACCTCTGCTTATCCTATTTAGAATATCGTACAGATAACAACCTTGGTAGTATTATATCATGACTTAAATACGTAAGGCGATTACCTCTAAATGGCAAAGCTTTATCTAAATGGAGGATCTTGGATGTGACTGAATTGTTGCACTAATAGGACTCCACTAACTTAATGCCTTCAACTTGATGTCAAACACGACTTCAAATGAGAGGTAGGATATTATACTTTAGTTAATTAAGTTAAAGTACTATTTTGTGCACACAAGTCTGGCCGTGTGGAACTCCTTTTTAGAATAAAAGTTTGTGACTTTAACGCCTTTTTGATACACTAACTGATTTTTTTTCATTGATATAACAGAGTATTTTTTGACATACATAAAGATAATTTTGATTTATCTATTCTTGGGACCGGTTGGTATTGGAATTGTTTATTGAAATTTGCTATTTAGAACTTGGTCTATTTGTGTGAATTTCATCCAAAGCCATTCAGCAGTTCCTGTTTTTATAATATTAATAGGAAAAATGTTGGAATTATAAAAGTAACCATAATTGATAATTTATAAAAATGCTAATGATCGCTTTCAAGGTTATAAATATACTCAAAAAGAAATCCTTCTAAAAGTATATCCAAAATCTTCGTTACATAATGGCGTACAATGATAAGAGAAAAATAAAAAGAATTCAATCGAAAATGTAATTTTATAATTTCATGGTAGCTAGAGCGGAATTAGAGTTGGGAAAAACGAAGTGCCGGCCTAATGGATCGGAATGGATTGTTCCGATGGGGATGTAGTGGTGTCGGTGGATCATGTCGATAATATGCCTCATGAACTAAAATACTTTATCTATATTTTTTAAGGACACGGCCAAATACCCCACTGCCTGATTGTAAGTGTAGTGAGGTGAGAGTAGAAATAGATTTATTTATTTATTTATTTATCATCATTTTGACAATATCCTTACAGGTACCTTAAACCTAATACAATATTGGTTGTAGGTTGTAAGTGGAAATTATTGAGCAATATATTGCTGCAAGAATTTGCTAATCTAAATTTATCGTAATTGTTTCTAAGCTAATAATACGTGCCCTCTAAGTTTTAAAATTTGTGTATTTTGTTATACCACATTGCGGGGCAGTAACGCAGCTGAATTCTTAGGGCTTGTTTACCATGAATTTAATGTGCCGCGCAACTAGAACTCTTTGAAAAAAATAAATTTTACTTCATATAGAACCACGATTACATGTAGATTAAAACATTTTCTCAGTCGCCGTTTAACTATAACATTGCGTTAATAAAATCATATAGTTTTTTCTTGAACACAACAGTTTACTAAGTTATTCAAACAATAGATATAATATAATAAATAAAATTTTGGACAAAATAAATATCATAAAAAGTAATTACAATTTTACTTACCTCAATAATCCCACTATAAGAGCCTTCGTCGCATCGGCGTCATTATACTTTCAGTCAGGATACACTCACGCAAACCCCACATTCGCAAACTATAAGTTGTTTAAAAAAAAAGAACACTAATACAGTTTTTTTTGGCGAAAATATTTGTCAATAATAGATAATTATTGGCACTTTGTTAGCAGAGGTAAAGAGAAATATGAGGTTTCATTAAGCCCAGGTAAAAATGACCTAGTATATATTTAATTTTATTACCATAAAATAATTTGAGACTAGAAACAAAACATCGATTCGGTCAATAATAAACATGTTTTATAAACCTTTTTATCACATTTCCAACGAATAAAGTGTTTCGAGCTAATTTTTACAAGCAATAAAATTAATGTGACAAGTGATAACAGCAGCCTGTCAGTAGAGATAAAACTAGTATTAACGGCATTCAAATTAGAATATTATCAATATTATAACATATTACATTTTATTCTAAACTAGCTCTTGCTCGCGGCTTCGCCCGCGTGAAGGAGTTTTCCGGGATAAAAGTCCTACTATATATTTTCCGGGGATAGTAGCCTATAACCTTCTCAGGGTCTTATACTATCTCCATACCAAATTTTGCTTTCTTATACCACGTCTTGTGTCACGTCCCGTTCCCGTGAGAACGGGATAAAAAGTATCCTATGTCCGTCTCCTGGTTCTAAGCTACCTCTCCACCAATTTTCAGCCAAATCGGTTCATCCGTTCTTGAGTTATAAATAGTGTAACTAGCACCACTTTCTTTTATATATATAGATATAGCAACAAAGAAACGAACAGTGATTTAGTGTGATAGAACATTAGTTTTTTTGCTTGGCAAAATGTATAGTTATTTTAAAACTATAACCAGTATAGCATATAGCTATAAGAGTGAGTTCAAGTATTACGAATTTTAGTATCCCCCCCCCCCGTCTGCAAAAGTTAACAAAGTTCTCACCCCTTTCTCCCTTGCTTATGTAAACACAGATAGGTATAATTTTACAGAATCTGTATCAAAAAATAATTAAATAAATATTGCAGATGTCATCAGTGCTTAAACCCCCTGTACCTCATGTCATCGAAAATAACGAAATCATAGACCCCCCACCCCCTTTGGAGTTTACTAATACTTGTACTTCCCCTATTGGATATGGTGTAGGAAGAACAAAATATATATTATTGTAAACCTTTACGGAATTGTCATCAATCTACGACCACCAGAGTTATGTCTGTCTTCGGTTTGATTATAGATACGTAGCATGGGCTTCTGCCTTTACCTCTAAAGACGAGAGATCTACTTTTACGACCCTAATTAAGAACAACGCGCATGTATTTGATAGTAAACTATTGTTTATACTTAATTTGATTCCAAAAAACACTTTTAATTAACCTTTTTAGGTATCGAACCCAAAACTCCACAATGATGTACTAAGCCACTACACTAACGAGGCAATTTACATAATTCATGACATTACTGTGTAGATTTCAAAGCTATATAAGAAGTAATGAGTGCTTGTTATTTAATAACAATGTGAGCTTGATAATGAATCACAATTATAACCGCACATTATATTATTAACCATATATCGAGACACGGCAGTGTGGAGGCGATTATATTGTATGTTCATGCCTATCAGATGGGGAAGGCAGAGATGAAAAGTGTATTTATTGATCGCCGAGTTTCATTTCGTTTCGTAATTTGATAGAGTGCTGGATGACGCACTTTTTATCATTAAATGTATTGTATACCTTAAACTGATTTTGAAAAGAATAAAACCAGAGTTTCTTGTCCGTTCTTCTCTGGTGAGAACTGCTTACCGAACTGATGGTAGAATTAATATTGCCGGAATCTAAATAATGTATTACATTTTACGGGTTTAAATAAATCATTTCATTTCATTACATATAGAACACAAAATAAAATGGTAGAATTTCACGTGTTTATTTGCATTGCCTTGCATATACCTTGCAAAAACTTTGTAAGTATTTACGTGATTTGAAGGTCGAATCTAGGTTCTCCCCCATGAGAAATATTCTACACTCATGTATTTTAAGTGTATATATAAATGTATATTTACTCTACATACTGTATGTCGGAGACAATTTCTCAAAGAAAAAAAATCTCAAAAAATTTTAGGGGAAAATTTTGCAATAATAATACCCATAAATATTATTTAATGACATTGTACGCAAACTATCACACTTCTAGGCTCATTGATTTAACCTATGCTGTATCCGTCACATCCGTCAGCTATATCCGTCTCAGTAAGTATCATACTAAGAAAATACTTTCATGTCACAGCACGGACATTTTGATAGTAAAACCGATCGGGTTTTATATGGCACGACAAAGGGACTGCACCTGATGGTAAGTAGAGTTGGGACCAGATAGTGTTGATTCATGAGAGATGATTATCCTGCACCAGTCGACACAATTATATCAGTTGCAAGAATAACGACCAATAATTATAAATAAATAATATCAGCCCTGTATTATATACTTGCCTACTGCTGAGCACGGGCCTCCTCTACTACTGAGAGGGATTAGGCCTTAGTCCACCACGCTGGCCTAGTGCGGATTGGTAGACTTCACACACCTGCAAAATTCCTATAGAGAACTTCTCAGATGTGCAGGTTTCCTCACGATGTTTTCCTTCACCCTAAAGCGAACGGTAAATTCACAAAGAATACACACATGATTTTTTAGAAACGTCACAGGTGTGTGCTCTTGGGATTTGAACCTGCGGACATTCGTTTCGGCAGTCCGTTCCACACCCAACTAGGCTATCGCCGCTTTTAGAATGACGACCAAGCTGCTTAAAAAAAGATTTAAAAAAAAATCTTACAAAAACAGATATGAAGCAGCTATATTGCCTTTCAGTAAGATTGCTGAAGTTCCAACGGATTCCAATTTAAAATTACAAGACTGACATCTATTTCTTGCCCCTTACTGAAATAACCCTTCCAGTTGTGAAAGGTAATTTCAATTAAACAGTTTTCACGGCTTAATACAGTCTGACGGACTTTTAATTGGGAAACTTTGGCTCCGATTGGCATTTTCACGGGGTTGGGATGAGGCCTGGAATGGGGTTTAAGAATGTGTTGTTTTTGGGTAATTTTGGTAGAATATAATGATGCGAAGATTAATGGAAGATTTTTTTAATTAATTATTGTTATAATAAATATATGTAATTGGCTTTACTAATGTTTATTTTCGAGTTATGCAAAGGCGCCTGTTTAGTGTAGTAATTAGGGACTGTTTTTTTTGTAATATGATTTGAACTTAATCATCATCTGATGATCATGATCTGACAATGGATTTTTTGGCCATAGTTATACAGACGCAATGTCGCTCATAACTTAAAGTTCTTAGCGGACCTAGATCATACTTCTATTATTCATTCAAAAATATAATGCCCAACATCGCAGTAAACTAGTAACAATATCTTTCAAACATAAACACAATAGTACCAGTACTTTATTATATTTATCATTAAATGTCAAAGCATTATGTTAATATCATACATTAAAACAATTATGTAATGAATGTGAAACAATGGCGTGTCGAGTGAGCCCGCGTGAACAGCGTTGTTAAGAACGAGTGCCCGCTACGTAGAAAGATGAAACTATTTTAATTGCATGCCAGTATCGATTGTTCCAGTTTAATTCCTAAAGTGTGTAAATGATGAGAGAGGGCGTTTAGAATAATATTTCACTGTGATAAATATTTTTTTTATTTACTAAAGAGATTTTTATCAATTTATGACTGCCAGTATCATTGGGACAATGTTGGAATTGATATCGTATTAGTTTGGAAAGCATTAATTTTCAAGTTTGTTTTCAGATCTTTTTTGTTTAAAATTCTTCCCAACCAAAGTTCTCTTTATTTTAAAAGTATTATTTTTTTTTCTTTTTTATATGAATTTAAAAAAAAAACATTAATTCATATGAAAATATGAATTATGATCTAATTTCAAGAATTGTATTAAGTATTTTGTTCTTATTTCGAGGATAACAATTTAAAAATTGACAAAACATAAGTATTGCCTATTCAATTTAAAAATATGTGAAGTGGGAGTTTTGCGTCTCGTTCTCGTAATAGACACTTTAAGCTATTTCACTCTTTAGAAGCTTTCTTAGTCTTAGGTGCTAGCAATAAGTTATTTCGGATAGAAAATAATAAACGAACCGACATAACCACAATTTTAAGTTCGATATTAAAATAAAACGCTATGTTGTTCTCTCTTATGAACTTGCTGCCGCTTGTAACGTGGGCGTCGTAATTAATAGCATTTGCCGTTGGTACGGCCGGTTGCTAATTTTCCACTGAATCCTTTTTCTGTTTTATAACAGTACTAAATGGGAGTTAGAATTTTTATCGCTACGACCGTTGCGCAGTGACATGTTTTAAAAGTGTGAGAAAAAATTCTAACATTCCGCAGTGTAAAAGGGAATATTTGAATGTGTAATTTTTTATGCATTTATGTACAGTCAGTTACAAAAAGTGAATGAAATTGGAGGCTGAAATTGTTTTAGTGCTGAGATAAACTGCAAAAGGGTTATTTAATTTTAAGTTAAGTAAAAAAAAAGAAAAAACCTTTGCCTGTATAAATGATTTGAAATTTTTTATTTGTTTACACATTTTTGCAGTTTAATTTAATTTCATGTTGTGATATTAGAATTCTATTAGTAGTAAAAACCTGTAGAAATAGTTAGTCCATCATTTGTATTTTAGTAAATCCGTCATTTATAGGTTGTTCGCGATCCAATTGCTAAATTGTTTTAGTTGTCCACTACTTTCATAATCAAATGACTTAACAGTCTCACAATGTCTAGTAGTTTCTTTGGATACCTTTGGTAATCAATCAAAATCTCCTAGTAACCTATATTTGAATAATCCAGTTCTATGTTACTAAAAGAATTTTCAAAACCAGATCAGTTTTAAAGCTGACTTGTACCCTCTTACAAACCTTACCTTAATAGGTTTAAAATGGTATACATGTATTTTGTTACGATTTTAGTATAGATCATGATGCAAATAATATTTCTGATGTTAGGCGGTCACTGTATATCGCACACTTAATAAAATAATTACCCATTCCAAAATTGCCAATTTGTGGGAATCGTCAAACAACCAATTTCTGTTTGCGACCTTTTAGTTTTTTCCCCTTCTCTTTCATGCTATAGGTTTCATATTTTACCTGTCTTTAATAAAATCAATTTTAAAGCAACTTAAAAAAAAGGTACCAAACAAAAATTAGTTTTCCGACGACTGCCACAAATTAACAATTTTGAAATAGATCATTATTTTATTGAGAGTGTGATATGCTTGAGACGTTCGCACTTCGCAAACACACGAACGAGATTTGTCGCCTCTGTGAAAATCTACGCACTTTCCCAACAGGGAAGCTGCGTTGTAAACAATGTTTATGTACAACAAGAGTGACCTAGGTGATAACGGAAGTTTTTTTTATTACTTTGAATGACGAGACGAGCTTTTCCTTTACGTGATGGTAAGCGATACGACCGCCCATAAACAATAGAAACACCATCCAACACATTGAATTACAAAGTATTGTTTGGTATTCCACTGCGCTCGCTATCCTGAGACATGAGATGTTAAGTTTCATAATGTCCAGTAGTTACACTGGCTACAATGTTCTTTTAACCGGAACAAAACAATGATTACACACAGCTGCTTGGCGGCAGAAATAGACATTGCAGTGGTAGCTACTCAGGCGGACTCTCACATATGAGAGACCTACCACCAGTAAAGACTTTCATAGAAACAGAGCAGTACAACTGCTTTAGCGTTTCGTATGCCAAGTAAGGTGGCAGGATCATATGTAATATTCTCCTTCCCAATTCTCAATCTTTCTCCTTCGAAGTTATAGTATTCCTCTATCAGGTGATTATCGGTTGCTATTAACATAAAAACCATTACAGTGTTTGCGAATACATTTAGTATCTCATTTCGTCTACAAACAAATCTATTTTAAACTATAGATCTTAAATATAACTGTATCGTCTATTAACAACTTCAAACACTTAATGAGTTGTGCATATTACCGTAAGTTGGCACGTGGTGTCGGTCACAGAGGGGGGCGGTGTGGTGGCGGCAGGGCGCGGGGGGGGGTGTAAGAAAGTGCCTCGTCAGTGCAGCGGACTCAATAATTAAAGGCAATGGATGTTAGCTCTGTTGGCTTACCTTCTTGAACTCCGATGGCTTGCTGTTACACCGAAGTGTAGGAAAACTGGAGTTGTATACAAAATACTATTTTAGTTTTTACGCCTAAAAAGACTACTTTAGTACTTACTTCTGTTGTAATATGACTAGAAAAAGTTTTTTTTTTGATTTTGCATGTCATGACTCTATGCCACAGTTGTGTTTAAAATATTTGACGTGATTATTTTCATTTATAATAACTTGGTAAAATAACTAAATGTGCATACATATTTGTATAAAATATAAAAATTATTCTAGTATGTCGAAACTGTAACGGTATATATTTTTATATTATTATATTTTGTAATGAAATCAGATGTCATTAAAACTTTTGAAGGAAATAAATTGATGAATCTTAACCCAACTTTCTTGACAGAAATTACGTTATGTTGTGAGTAAAGGTTTGGCTAAAGACTTGACTAATCGTTCAAGTAATTATCCCAAGGAGCATTATTGAGAGTAAAACGTCGGGAATTCCGCGCCAAGATGGCGGCCTGTCAAATTTGACACTGACAAGTTTCGCGCCCTCGCCCCGCCGTGCCGGTGCGTTCGGAAATTCGTCATTAATAACATTAATTATTTTAAATCGATTTATTTTTAATCTTGTTAAATGTGGCCAGCAATGAGATGTAATGCGGGCTAATTATTTTTCTTTTTTTGAAATTTCAATCCTGGTTTGAACGTTATTCTCAAGGATTGCCAGGAAGTATAAGTTTAATTCTTATTTAGTATTTTACATTTAAAAGTATTTCAGACTACAAATTAAAGAATCTCCAAAATCAATTGAAATGAACATTGGGCAATGATAGTTTTGTTTTTTTACAGAAAGATCGCAACCGCACCTTATCCGCAGAGCGATATTTTGTCGACTCTCGACATACAGGGTTCTTTATCTATTTAATGCGTAAGAAAATCAAAGTACCTATCCAACTCACATAATATGTAATTATTGGTATAATTTCATACGAAAAAATAATGTAGGTCCATATTTATTTTCCTAACCTAAAATATATCGAACCATTATTATAACACCGTATCGTATGATTACAAAAAATCACAGATTACAAAACAGTACGTGTGTAATTAAATGTAATTAACGTTTAATTACAAGACACGCTCGACTCGCGGAGGCGTCGACAGTACAATTATGTGTATCTAGTTGTTAACGAACGGTAATTACTTACGTTACGGAAAAAATATGTAATTTTGCGTTACAAAAACCATGTATTTGTTACTATTAAGAATTTTAGGTAATGTTAGAACAAATGTTTTGGCCATTGTTGGATCAAATCATTATATTGCCAGCTATTTTTAATTATGTATCTAGCTATGACTTTTCAAAATATTTAATGCCTCTATGTGCTATTCCGATGAGAAAAATTCATTAATTCGTCCTTTTTAGTAAAATAGCACAGTTTACATAAAAAATATGATACAAGCAGTAGTCAAAAAATATATAGTCTTCGTGTTTCAGAAACAGAATCCGTATTATGCTTATTCAATCTGCCAGAAGATTAACAAGACAGTAACAATCGGTAAAGTATTTTCATAGGCGCAAAAGGTATGCCTAGAACCTATACCATCATCTTGATATAACTAGTAGAATACAAAGACATAATGTATCAATAAGATACAATATTTTAAGATAGATCAAGTCCAAGGTTGCCCAAATTTTCTTGAGCTAAAAGTGCCAAAGAAAAAGAGAATTAGATAAAGTTACCGGTCACACAACAAAATAATAAATATCTTATGGATAGCTTTACTATTTGGGAATATTAATAGATTTACTATCATTCCCAGTTTATGGTATTATAGTATTTCATAGCGTACTTCAAAAGCGACCATTGACTCATCGTAGTAATATAAAAACAAGCCAACGCACAGTAATATATTAAATTCAAAGCGTGCAGTGTACGCGGCTGATAAATTTGATTCCGTATCATTAGTTATGGGCCGTATGATATAGCATTGTTCACAAAGTTAGATGCTGCCATCACACATTTTTGTAGTTAGTTTTATTTGTATTTCGCAGGCGTGTTCAGGAACTTGGATATTACAATTATCAGGATTTTTATAATGTGGTGAGCCACTATTTAACGAAACGACTAAAATTCAGATTAATTGTGCTCGATATGGGTCAACTGCTTGCCAATGCTAATAGCCAATGGGATTCTCAATGAGACTAAGGTAGGCCATAGTAATAGCCCTAGTTGTTACTACAACATAGCGTCACAAAAGAAAATCAGCCACGCAACTAATTTAATTTGAATAGAAAAAAAAACGCATATGGTCGTAAAGTATTTTTATCATGACAGCAAACGTATTACTTTAATTCGCCAAATTGCATCATTGCCTAATAAAAAGATAAACATAGACCAGTTTGACAGATCCATCCACAGACAAATGTCAACATGGCCGCCGGGCATTCGAAGACAATATAATAATGTTAATAAAAGTTGATTGAAAAATTACAAAAATAATTAAAGGGTTCCGCACGCGGTGATAAAGTCTGCGAATTGTGGAGAGGGATCGATGTATGTGGAGTTGTATTGTGCGTCTCTCTCGCACGCTAGGCCATGTTTGTTACTTTTGTTTGGATCGGCCACGGTACGGACGCGCGGGCCACCCAGACTGGTCTGTAGGGCTGCTAGAGTTTGGAAAATATATTTTTATTTTTTTTATCTATAACTTAGTATGTGAAGAAAAAAATGTTCCCGTTTTTAAGCAAATTGCACGCATGGAGGAGCGTGATTTGGCGTAATTAAAGTTTATTTAGAAAAGGCAGACAAGGCAAGGCACTGGTGAAATAATACATTTATGAATGCAGGAATTCCGATTTATTATGATTTCTGTTTTATTGAAATTATAAAATCTTATTTGCAACGGACTTGGTTTGTGTCTCATTCCTTATAAGTAGAGAAGACTTTACATGCGATAAATACCATACACAATTTATAATATTAATGTAATAAATTAAAAAATACATCCTCCACCAAACCCAGCAATAACTGCAGTAAAGTCTGATCAAGGGAATAAAACTGTGATCTGCTTTGGTAGCCATCAGCCTCCAAGAGGGCTTATTATTACAAATCTTACACAACTATGAACAGATATAATACATTTTTTTATTTAATCGACCCAAAGAATATGTACTAGCACGAAAAGTCTATTACGGTAATAAAATTAGTTTGAATAAATAATTATTAGACAGAGTTATTTTTTACGTATACGAGAGTCCGATTGGGCCACTACGCTACTGCCGAGCAACAGTGTGGTAAGTGGCAACGTCCATTGTAATCCAGTTAAGGATACTTAAGTCAGTAAAAAGCTAGCATTAAGAAACATAACATCCGATATTTCCATGTGATGAAATCTGGCACCAAGTCCTGGCATTGTGAAATTCATTATGAACAAATTTCGTTATTAGTTATCTGTATACTTAACAGTTATTGACAACAAGTGACATGCTCATCATTCAGATAAAAAATCTCCAACAAATCATATTTATTCGAAAATATTTCGGCGAGCGACAACCCTGTCTCGTAATATAATTACTGGCAAGCCCCAGTGCGGAATTAATTTGTCAAAACATACGTCAAAGTACGTCGGTCTTATCGAAAGTCATACGCGTTGGCTCCGACTCTGGTGGACGGGAGCATCATCCCGTGTCACCTCTTCATACACATTTGGCTTGGTCCTACTGGCATCAGCATAAATATTTGGCAGTTCATATGGTCACGTATCAATTTACGTCCCGTATTAATAATCCATACATTTGGTATTTTTCCGCATGTACTTAATTTGTAACTGGCTGTCCATTTGTGCTGTGATATACTTAGCATTTTTTTTTCATAAATCTCATCCCAGTATCACAATAGCTTTCTTTGTTTACTATTACAGTGTTCAAAAAGAGATTGTACTAATTAGCTTATTTACTGGGTAAAGTAAACCATTAACATTAGGTTTGTTGAGAGCGCAGTGCGACTGCTTCTGTCCCCTATAATAGAAGTACTATGGAATTCAGTTTCTATGGCTTATTTACATTCAGGCAGGTGACCAGCATTTGCCTGACCGACCCAGCCCAGTTGCAGATAAAAATAGCAACTTGCTGCACTCCCGTAACATAATCAATACTTGATACAAGTGAAAGTCAATACTGCAGTGTACGTGTGTGCGAACGTTTAGTGGTGCAAAACACACTTGCCCACGTGGGAGGACCCGTACGTTTACGATTCGTGTGTACAGGGTGTGGTGTTTTGTATTTCTGTCATTGATTGAAAACTCCGCTGTTGTTCGTTTCGAAAAGTCGCGTTTTGTGGTCAACTTTTTCAAGAGTAGTCACTTCCAATAACGCAAGCCGGTTATTCTGATGATCATTGATATAATTAAGTAATGTTATTTACAAGCGAGTGTTATTTACTAAATTTATTTATATCCTAAGAATCAGGGCTTATTTATAGGTGACGCGGTAAATAATAATGAAGGTAATGGTATTCGAAACCGAGTCTTCATGGCACTGATTCCATAGCATTGCATGTTCTTTCCCAGGTGTGTCTTTCCGGCCATATAATCAGCATTTACATAAGCAGAATAAATATTGTAATCACAATGACCTAGATAATTAATCGTTCTACAATTAAAACTAACAATTAGTATTCAAATGAGCTAATAATAAATCGTAATTCAATTCCCGATGATTTGTGTAGCACGCAATGTTAACAAGTTGATTAACTGTTCATTATGAAATCAAACGGTTAAATTATGCTTCTGATTTTAGAGTTGTTTAGAAAAAATATTTTTTATTTAGCCTAATGAGACGATAAGTACATAACTAGAGAAAAAATACGATAAACCAGGTAAGACAAATAAGGCAATAACCTGATAGTAAACGCCACGACTACTCGTAGACAATCACAATAGCTTGAACTTTGAAATCACTAAATGGCTCTCGACATTCTGATATGGTCTCATCATTTCCAGTAATAACATGGGCTATGTCATTCAATATCAGCGCTTTTTGGCTGCAGAAATAGATAAATGATATCCATCCAAATGACTCTCACCCAGAATGCGAGATTTTTAATAATTTCTATGATTTATTGCAAAAGTATTAACCTGCAGTAGGCCAGGGCGGTGGAGTAAGACCTAACCCGCGTCAGTAGTAAAGAAGATTCGTGATAAGTAGTAAAACAGTATATATAGGGCTGGTATCATTATGAATTGTCATCGACAAAGAGAAACAACCTGTAGAGGCTTGTCCGTTATTGACAACTTTATCGTCTTGTGAGGTCTATGAAGCCATTCTACCCACGCCTTCACAGTTACTGCGCGATAGAGTCCACTAATAACTCCACGATAAGGCCCAATAGCCGCGTAACCACTAGTCTTCGAAGTCCTTTTATTTATTTTGTAAAAATATTTTATTGTAAATAAGTTATTGAGAATTGATGATTTACTAGTAATAAAATTAGTTTTCTCCAATTTGCAAGCATATTTGGGTATTTTTGAGTTTATTGATACGATTTCTGAGTAGGGCAGTAAGAAATCATGAATACTTACTTATAAGTTGCCCGAAAAATGACTTTTTTTATCAAATAATGTTTGCTTCCTTAGTAAGTGCATTATGTAACCCTTCAGAAAAACTGTCCATAAACTTTATTAAAAGCTGATTCTTAGATCTTCTCCAATCGAAACATCGTTAAAATGTTTAAATTCAATACTTTGTCTATTTTTGCAGCAATATGCTAGCACTGTTACAGTTTGAACAGTAGCTAATTACTATGTATTATTAGGTACATGACAATCCTTATTAAATTCTAAACTCTAGCTAGGAAGAAGACTTGCGCTGCCCAGGCGAGTAACTCGTCTCGTCATTTCCTTGAAAATGTCACGAGAAAGTATTATGTTAATAATTGAAAGTGAATATCTTTATCGAGATGGTGAAGGCGTGGGAAGGACCACACACGTCGACGGCGTTATAGGGTGTTGAGAATGCTGCTTTATTCCTAATCAAGATATTTGGGATCGCATCCTTGTTTAGAAGCAACTTGTAAGTACTGTAAAGCCCTGGAGTAGATTCCTAGGCACCATTGTAGGGTTTTTAATATAATTTACCTGTTACTAGAGGGATGAGTTAGGGCGTAAACGAATAACATTTTTTATAAAGCCCTAAATCTAAATTTGTTCCCTCAATCACCTCATTTTGGTGATTTTATCCAGATTAGAGAACATTCTCTATCTGAACATAAGGTATAACTTATTTAATTTTTTTTTATTCTCAGAGCATGGTAAACTTGGCTTCTACCAAAACTGATTGTTGAATCTTCAGGAATAATGCTCTTAGTTCATATGATTCTAGAGTTACTTAATATCATACTAAACTTCTAAATACAACTACGAATAGAAGAGATTAATAAAACGCCATTCTCAGTATCAACGTACAGTTGGTAAAAACTCAGTGGTATTGGATTTATCAGCCGGGACTTATATTAATAGTGCTATTAGGCGCGATCCATCAACTTTTAACTTATCTGCACTGATGTCCGTGTAAAACTACTCCGACAAATAGCTCGGATCACATTTAAATGATCCCTGTTGGTTCTGTATGTTAATGGAAATAAAATTAGGAAGTATGATATATCCTTTTTAGAGGATATAGTGTCTATGGTTGCATTGTAAATACAAAGTTTTTTTTTTTATTATTTTGTAATTCCCTTTATTATTGGGACGGCAAAGGGTTCTAGCCCATACAGCCTCGTCATTAGTGCTTTCAATTGTAAATACAAAGTGTTCGTTTCGTACATTTTGTTCTTATGGTGGAGAGGGCAAAGACAGTTTGTTCTTCTAATTTGATCGGATTTTATAATTCTTTCTAATTAAGTTTTCATTTATATTTGTAATTTGGCCTTAAATATAAATGTTTTAACACTTAATTGATAACTTCTCAATGATTTCGTAAGACCAAAAACGCGTGTTCAAAAATAATGTTTTTTTATACTCTATAATACCTAAAGAATAATCAATTAAACTAGCAAAGGAATAATTCACGAAGTCACAATGTCGATGGTTTTTTCCACTAATAATAGCAATATGGAACTCTAAATACTCAGTCACACTATCTGTCCATAGTAGCGTCCGAGGCTGACAATTTTTTACTTCCATAGTCAAGCGAAAGTAATTAAAAACTTAATTGGAATAGTTTTTTATGCGTTTTTTTAAATTCTCGATATGCTACGGACATCGTGTTTACGGCTTAATAATCAATTAACCATTATAGGTTATATGATGTAAATTAAAGTTTAATGTAATAACATTTGCATATTCGTTTTAAATTTTGTATAGCTTGAAAAAGAAATTACGCGGAGCCTTGCGGTTAGCTCTTTATAATCCAAATGCGGTTAAAGAGGTAAGCAGTCTTTAATCGAAATTGCTATGCCGGCTCGCATGCTAGTTATACGTAAATATTCGATAATAAAATCAATTATGCTAAGAAATAAAACAATAGTGGTCCCTCCTAAATAAATCACAATACAGTTTTCCGCGCGTGCTGTTATGAAAAGAATTAAAATAAAACCCGACCAGTTGGTTTCCATACAATTATAACTTCAAACCTAACCTATTAATATGGCGCTTATCCGACATCAAACTATTTTTGACAACACCAATTGCGACCAATTAGTATAAAGATCATAAAAAAACTTTGTAAACACCACTGTGTGTGGCCATCTATATAGAATTTTATTAATTCAAGCCACTTTTTATTCGTCGCGTCTTAATGGCGCATTTATTTAAGTCCGCCATATTGCCGTATATCATGCCGGCTGTCAGATTGACAGAGAATTTGGCGCCAAGTCGCGCTGTCAGTATCGATAGTGGCATATCGATTAAACAGTTTGTCGATAAAGCAGTCGACGGTTATAACGTCGTTTGTTATACATATAAATTTATTTGATACATTAATAAAACCCATGATTTATTTGTGACTTATTAGATTGAATTATTAAACTAGTTTGGATGCTTGTGTGCTATGAATCTGATTGGTATTATAAATTGATGATCGACGTATACTAATACGATTCCAACTTACTATTTTTTTCTTTTTACATAAAATCGATAACTATTTATCAGCAAGGTTGAACCCAAAGCTCGATTAAATTAATATCGATAAGGCGCATCCCTACCGCGATGCTCCATTTTTGGGCGACGTTTAACATGTGATTTGTCGTGTCTAATGCGTCCGTGGACGTATTACGAGAACTACACGCGTTGCGTTATTTTAACCGCGGTGAGTAATACCACATTACAGTTAACTGTTACTGTTTAATTGGCTGTTTGAGGTGTGAAGTGTCCTTATTGAGTTAAAGATGAGCGGAGATCTTTAAGAGGGTTAAAATTACGGTAAAATGGTCGTTTATTTTGTAGATCAACTATACTCTCGATGTGTTTGAAAGATGTAGAGCTTTTTATATTGCATATTTTGTATCGTAGATAAAATATATTATTGAAAACTACGAGGTATTGCTTTGATCTTAAAGAGTTTAAGGATTTTATAAGTACATGTTCCATAAAAGAATCGAATCGACATCCTTTCGTCTCCCAGAGTACTTGTCCGGTATGATAGGAAAATTCTCAAAACCAAAACTAACAAATAAGCTACAAAGATATCTTAAGCATAAAAGTTTGTATTTTTGTTTACAAAAAGCTCCTTAGGCACAGGTTGTTTTAACAAATAAATCCCTTCCCATTGTTAATTGAACACCAAAGCGCCCGCCATTTTGACATTAATTTGACAGCTGTCAAACTGACGTTTTGTCCGCCATGATTAATGATGCCGACGCGGCCGATTGAATTTTTTTAAATAGCTTTTAGTGGCTACTGTTTAGTTTTTTGTAAATAAGGGATGAAAAGGGTACGTATTTAACGCAAAACGTGTCAGGGTGGTAACTTTTCAAATATTTCAAAACGATAATAAACACGGACATTAGTATAAAAAGTTTAGATGCCAAAATATTTTTAAATAATGTATACCACGTTGAATGCATTAGTAACGATAGATACCTATGATTTTTACTATCAAGGCTCAATTCAATTAGGAGAGATAGGAAAATGGTCGAATAATTAGGTCCTTTGTAAAATGTATTATTCAAAAGCCCTAATTATTCCGTTTCAAACAGAATGACCTCAGTATATTAGGTGACCTCTCCACAAACGCATCACTTTGACATCATTTACATAACGTTCATGAAGTTGACATAATTGGATATAAATAGACCACTTGCAAGTGTTTTTAGCTTTTTAACTGAAAATAACTCGATTCATAGTTTCCGAATCAAATTCTTCATCTAAGAAAGTAACTTTAATAGGTATATATTTGTATATGTAATACCCAAAACAGTTGATTTAGTAGGTCGGCGGGGTCATCGGTCACTGGGATGGTATCGTTATTAATACCGCGTGTCACGCGAGGAAATCTGCTGCGCCCGCGCCGCTCCGGGTCGGGTATCAGACGCGCACCCCCGCACGATATGTTAGATCGAGTTGATAGATGCTTTTGACTAGAATTGTAAAAGGTATAATTGAGGTTATTCTATAATTACGCTATAATAGAGGAAATAAAATTACAAAAATCCGAATATGGTTGAGTCTTAAGTTTCCTAAGTCTTCTTCGTAAGTGAAGTAATGTGAGGCATATAGATACTCATCAGGAAATATTCAATGGCGCACACTATTTTATACTTGAGAATTTTCCGTTATAATTTCAAAGCGACTTCAATATTTCTCATTTGACTGCTGTAACCTCTTTAGTGGAGCATGAACAGTAAGAACAGTATCTAATAATACGGGGTTGATATTCTTAAATTTTCATCACATTTGATTTTGCAATTTAAAAAATACTTAAGGATTTGCTATAGGTATCTTCTTAACTAAATATTGAGCTATTACATAATCGTAGCCTAGTCTAAAATTATTTATTAATACTAATAATGTAATCTGTATCCGAGATGTCGCGCGGGTGTACCCAGTGTCCGGTTACTCTGTGGTGGTTCTAAAAATTAAGTCATCACTCACATCCATACTTTTGTTGGATGTTTTTTTAAATGCCAACATGGACGGCATTATGCAATATACATATTTATTACGATTGGTGCATTCGTCTGGCAGATAATGCGGTGCTTCGACTTGTTTGGGACAGTTTTGTGCGATGGATATTTTGATTTATTTAAAATAAATATGTTGGTTTACCTTTATGTGTTATGTGACGTAAATTTTTGATTACTGCTATATAACTTTTGAACGATATTTTTAAAATTAAGTAGGTAAGTTATTCCATAAAAATAATTCATATTAAAATTCAAATACAGATTCTGGTAAAAAAACATAGCTTATTCTGACGAATTACGCAATACCTTTATATTGTCAGATTCAGAATCTTATATCTGCCCATAATATTAAATAAAAAAATAGTATAGAGATATTCTAATGCCGACTAAATATTCCTAATTCTTGCACAATACCGTCCAAAAATCTTTTACAATCCTTATTTTGACAGCAAACTCTTCAATGGAGGTATAAAAAAACATCGCTAGAGTGGGACGGAGGTATGCGTTAGAGGGAGACAGGGCGGTTCCTCTCGTTGGGTGGCATAGTGACTCACAAACTGTTGTCGCGGCGCAAAGAGCTAGGGAACTTTTGGGAAACTTTATCATTTATTATAGATTTTCTAGAAGCCTAGATGGATCACGGAAGGAAGCGTTGACTGAGTTTTAGTCTTAGGAAGAAACAAAGTTCATTACTTTCTTGTGTTTCCGTCTGAGTAGGTGTTATCGTTTTTATTTCGGCCGCCAAACAGCCCGCAAATAATCACTTATTGGGTTAAGATTTCAAGTATTGAAGCCAGTATATTACAGTGTATAATAGCTAAATAATTACAATTTCAGCCGCAGCGCAGTACCGAACAATATACTCTTTGGTTCGTAAAGTTAGTGGCCAAAATTCAATTAGAAAATAAACATAAATAAAACTATTAAAATATTTTTACGAAACTACCAAATATAGTACACATATTGACACTTCTATTCTGTCTAGCTCTGTGATCAAACACCGAGTAGCGAAAGACCATAGAGGATTAAGGAGTGTTTTTTTTTTTAAAGACGTGTTAACTTTTTGGTCGTCGCGTGTCATTTTTTGTCCTTGGTCAAGTGGGTTTATTGATAAAAACCATTATTTACATAAACACAGTGAGTGTATAATTACAAAGGTAACGATTTCTATTTGTCTATTTCGATCTTGGTCATATGTGATGATTTTTAAAGGTTAAAATGTTTCTAAACTATAGTATGACGTCATAACAGGTTTCTCACTTATTGGCCGTCAACAAAAATTGTGGATAATGTTAGAGAATGGACTGAGCTGATAACATCAATATACATGTAGTACGTACTAGATCTGGCGTTCCGTACACTCATTGTGTTCGACTCAACTGTACTGCAATCCGGACACCTGACTTTAGAATGATTTCAACATTGACAGCGTGTTGTTATGTACGGAGTGGCTTATAATATAAGAACTCGAGTCTAAGTGTAAATCTGGATGTGAATAAAAAATATTAGTCAAATAAGTAAAATTAATTGTTGTTCAAGTGAATAAATACTTTATAACAGTGACATTATGGTTGCCATTTTAGTTCAGGTTATGAACAAATAGTTTATGGTCGTTCATGTCTATAGAATATACGTCAATGGCTGATATAAATTTCAAAATGGCTCCCCCTAAAGTTGTTAGAAAGTATTCTCAACTCTATTTAAACTTATGATGTGTGTCAAGCAGGGTCAATTCGCAATTCTATATTTAAAATGCTGTCACTCTTATTGACACACAAAATGGCAATGACAGCATGAGTTTTAAATTTAGAAACGCAATTCAATTTGCGTTGACAACCTTATAAAAAGAAGTAATTATGTTGAAATTGAAATTATAGTATTATAATACTGAAAAAATTTTAAAATTGGAATTTGAATTATACCGGTGACTAGACTGTAAAAAGGTTCTTTTCTAGAATGTTTCTAGGTATACATTCTTTAAAAATAATTATAATAATAGAAATTTTATTATAATATATAATCAAGTTTCCTGTAAGAACCTGCTTGTATACGTTATACAGCATTATCTGCACCAGGGCACTACCATTTACCATAAAGAAATGTCCTGAAGTTAGATTCCAACACCATGACATACATACTTCAATCGATCGAATCATAATTTCATGTGATCCGATGGGTGATAGTCCTACGGTAGCATGCCTAGGCGCATCTAGCCACCTTAAAAATAAACAAGACGAAGATAGTCAAGTTTCAGAGATTTATTCTGTAAAAAGCATTAGGTCGGATGAGCCAGAGATCATCATCAGCCACATAAAGTCCACTGCTGTATAGGCCTTGCCCTGATTTCCAGACGGACCTAAATAGGCCTTCGTCACGATATATAGAGATGGGAAAGATATCGGATGCAAATGCTAGTATAGATTTACCATGAAGGTCGACATTAACACATTAAGGTCGATAGAGTCGGCTTCGATGCGCGTTAGACATGCTTGTAATAAATAATTTGGTTCCGATAGGGTTTCGTGTTTCTGAAAAAATAAAAGATCTATGGTTTTATATGAAATGGCGTTTTGTATGGAAGGAATACAAAGTCGATTTTATTTATAATATAGCGATATTTCATGGTTTCTATTTTACGCTGTGAAGACGCTAAAGAAAAAACTAATAAAAAAAAACAAATAATTGAATGTTTTCGAAACTCAAATGTACCAGTTAAATGCATTTATAAATTTGAATTTGGAATTCTTAACCAAAGACGATATACGAAGATTTTTTTTTCAGGCATTCTTAATAAAATCTTCATGGCAGTTTCCGTGAAGTGTGAAGGAAATTATGTACGAGCCTTCTTGTAGATCACAAAATTCATCTTTCTAATTTATGATCTGTAGTAAAAACTCTAAATATCCAGTCTGATATTCCACAATGCTTAATCCAAAATGCATTTCATATCTAAATAAGCATGGCCAAATGAATCATGGGTGCATCAATCATGCATTGTAATTAGTGACCTGCTATTCGTAAAGACTGCGAATTCCTCGTGGGTTACTCACTGAGTGAATCGTCCGAATTTGATGTGGAATTAAACGGGAATGATAAAGATATTGGTAGTAATTAGATTTGTAGATGAAGTGATCATGATTGTCTAAAGATTTAAACGTTAGAAGGGGTTAGTACCATTGTTATAGAAAACCATCGTGTGCACTGGAAAGTGACCTCACTGGACCTGATGATAAGTGGAGTGGAGCTTAGATAGTGTCAACTGACCAAAGATGTATTGTACTTTATTCATTACTACTTGAGCATTGATTTGGTAGTATGGTTATAATATCAGCCCTGTAATATATACTGTCCTATTACTAGGCACGAGCCTCCTCTACTACTGAGAGGGATTAAGTCTTAGTCAACCACGCTGAAGGATTGATATACTTCACACACCTTCAAAATTCCTATAGAGAACTTTTCAGGAATGCAGGTTTCCTCATGGTGTTTTCTTCACCGTTAAAGCAAACGATAATTTACAAAGAATAATTTTAAAAAAGTCAGAGGTGTGTGCTCTTGAGATTTGAACTTGTGGACTTTAGTCACAGCAGTCCTTTCCACACCCAACAAGGCTATATGGTATGCTATATGGTATGGTAGTATAGTTAAATTGATTTAATAAAATGCTCATACTGGCGATCCAGAGTGCATTAAAAATAACCTACAGCTCAATTCTGTCCTTTGTGAATTCGCAAAACGAACAAACACACAATAATATTAGTTAAACATGTTTGTGGTTTGACCGTGCGCACGTTCAAAAGGCAGGAAACAGTTGTAATAAAATGCTATAAATTTTACAACCATAGAGAATAAACAAATATTTGTCGATGGTTATAGATTTTATTGGAGCTAGTTCTTGATCTAGATTATGATGCAGTCGTAAATGCGACTCGTTTGTGCATATTTATGGATACTGATATTTAGACGTTTTCTGATTCATTTCCTTGTTTGATAGAAGGCAGAAAAGGACTTTTTTTATAGAAATGGTGTAAATTTACTTGAAAGATCTTTAGGCGAGGGCGGATCCAGGGGAGAGGGGGTATTGGAGTCATGATCCTCTGAGGTCCTTGGTATAAATCCCGGGTCGGGCTAAGTGATATTGGGTATTTCTGCTTGAAGTCTGGATCTTGTGTCCGACATGGTGATAGGCTCGCCCCACACCGACTAACACATAGACCAGAATTAGGTGTTCTGGTTGCCTGCCTACCCCTTCGGAGACACAGGCGTGATTTTTTTATATGTCGTAATATATTGTAATGAAGCATAAATAAATTGTGCATATAATTGACAGTCACGCTGCACTTTACTCAGCTACATATGGATCACTTCTAGCACGCCTCGTCCAATTTGTGAAAAGTCTTGATATTAGAATTGACCTGGCGACCTCCTCAAAGAGATATAATATGTAATAAATAGTATGTATACTTTATATTTGAAGGCCAAACGATGCATATCGATTTTTGCGTTGCGTGTGGCAAATCTAATAGTCAAGAATTAATACAGTTTGTATCAGTTTAAAAGAATATACAAGTCAGTCGAGCTTGCATAATTCTGACGACTATTGCGTCTTGAGTGGTATGCTACAATGGACCTTATTATTCTTGCTGTAAGGTACATTATGCCCTTCTAATATAATAAAGGAATACACTGAATGTTGTGTATTAGATTTTAGTTTAAGTGATACCTATTTTGTTACGTTTTTCAATGCAATTTCTGGAAGCCAGGAATGAGAGCATATTTTCGACATAGAACTTTAAACCTTGTTTGGGGTCTTTGAAAATGTCCATTAGTCTCCAGGATATAGGAGCAGCTGAACCTTGAGTATGATGGCACACCATAGTGTCTCGTTTGGAATAAGACTCAAAGGTTAGACAGTTGCTTGATAAACCAATGAAGAACGAGTATGAGTTTTATTAACATTAAAATGGGAGATCAAATAAAGTGTTTATAATCCCTACTTATCCACTAAAGAACGATCCTTGAAGATCCACTTTAATTCGCGTATAAAAGCTGACTGCACCGCATTGCGTTTAAAAATAAACGACAAACGACACTAAATCTTAACGATATAAAAATAGAGTTGCTTTGCCCTTAACCAAATTCCGTTACAGTGAGAGAAAGAGTGACGTTGCGTGAAAATGGATTTTAAAACAATAGGTACAAGATGCAAATTGGAATGGATATTGTGAGACGTCTCGACTCGGCCGTGGCTCAAATGTTTTGGTGACAAGCGCAAGCGATGTGAGAACAGAAATGCATGGAGTGTATTGTTATTGTTAAATATATAAATATTATTGAAATGTTGCTACCGTGCAGCTTCCGGGACTGAGAATAGTAATGCTCTGTATTTGAAGCAGTAGAGAGGTGCTGTTTGAAGCATCAATGTACCATTGACTGTGATATGATGTCTGCTAGGAGTTTGTTCTGCTAGTGAGAAGGGACTAGATATAATTTGTTGACTGAATAGAGATCATGGTGAGAACTCTTCTATAGTGGCTTGTTCCAATGAAACGCGTTTCGGAGTG
Organism: Manduca sexta; assembly: GCF_014839805.1. Taxonomy (NCBI): domain Eukaryota; kingdom Metazoa; phylum Arthropoda; class Insecta; order Lepidoptera; family Sphingidae; genus Manduca; species Manduca sexta. Next base: position 13,826,292 of record NC_051132.1, read on the forward strand.
GCTGTGGTGTCAGTAACATAGACGGATACTATTCTGGAGATCCTTCGAAGGCGTGTATGTGACTGGAGAGTTTTATATTTTGACTACATTGTAATTAACATCACGTTTAGTATCTAATAGTTATTTTCCTATGCCAGGATTAATTGTTGTAATCTATAGAATTGATAAATATGTAGGTAAGTGAGTTTTATAGTCTTTTGTCAGCTCCTGCGTCAGAGTGAGTATATGACAAAGTTCCTTCAATGACGTTGTTAAAAAGAGAGAGTTTGGCAAAAAAAACTTTGTTTCTCATGATATTTTACAACCATGTTTTTCTGGACATGGGTGTTGTTTGTGGGTGCCAAAAATTACCTGTCAAAAGATAACCTAAAGCTTTAATTCAGATATTTAATCTAAAAAAAGTTAAGCTTGCAGATACCAGTTGCCAGTAACAAGCTAACAAACGCACATCTCTGCATCCATAGTCGAAACAAAATCAAAATGTTTGTACGACCGCGTCGTCTCCACGGCTCTGGCGCGTGTTGGGTGGCCCGACCACCCGTGGGCCGCGCACTCCAACCATCTGTTGGTACACAGTACAAATTAGGCGGTACACTTCCATATACCTAATTCTGGACGTATTTAGACTTGCCTTGGGAAGCTCGTACCTTGGTTCGCGTCATTGTGACACTTTCGACTGCGGGTTCTATAATAACATTGCAAATGTCACGCTTACGCTACACTGCGTTACTGAACCGATTTTGATAAAATTTAATATTAAGGGTATTTTTTTAATATTTGTCAGAAATATAAGCGAAGTTGCAGGCAAAAGCTGATGGACAAAGTACGCGTGTCTGTAAAGAGGTAGGCAGAGATGTCGATGCAGTTGAGCTTTTTGTGTATGCAATGCGAAATGGCAATCGCCATAACGTTCGTCGATCCTGTATCCGACTGCTTCTGATCAGGTGTTACTTGTCGTTCCGTTGTGATGGTAAGTGATGACAACCTTTGACAATCTGCCAGAAGGATTGTTGCGCCACGAAGCTATAAAAACAATTTGAGGATTAGGATGGATGAGGGCTATTCCGTAGTCATATTGAGTACCCCGGTACTCGCCGCGTTCCCAACTTAGTAACTGCTCCCCCCATTGAGTTGGTCAGAGATTTTAGAGGAATTCAGTTGTAATAGGATTCAAAAGATGACATAAATAAAGCTACAATATAAAGAGAAGAAGAACAGATATTTATAGAGTTAGAACTCAGTAAGAGAATTGAAAATATTATAGGTAGTAATTACTCTAATAAAATATTTAATGAAAATCTCTCTAGCATGTATGTAGAGTTAGCAGAGAAATGAGAACTTGGGTAATGGGTTCATTAAATTTAGACAAATTAATTTGTAAATATTTCTTGGTGTTACCAAATTACCCTACTAATTAATGATATTTTTTTTTCTTAAAGGTTCACAAGTAAGATTAATTTAATTTTTTACTTATCATCACGCCATCGCCCCATTTATCAGGGGTAGGCAAAGTAACGCACCCACATATCAAGTCATGTTGCGTGCCATGTAACAAGAGGCGAGCTTATATCCATTTATCGGATAAAATTATAAAATCCGAGTCAATAAAAAATATCACTATCCGGTCCGGGCATCGAACGTTGGACCTCATGGCAGCAGTCGTATCGCATACGCCATGCGACTACGCTACCGAAGCGCTCGAGTTTATTTATTGCGTAATATCTGATCATATTACTGATTCATTTTAGGAAAGAAGTATCTGTAAACTTTTCATAAAATGAAATTTTCTTTTACATTTAAATAGGTTTTAGCACCTGTCGTTCTGCATCTATCTTTGCTATGGTAAAAACACAAAATAGTATTTTTTGTGACCATTTCACAGTTCAATCGGAACACAAAAATGGCGTTGAAACGTGACGGTTACACACTTTTTAGTTAATAATTGTACACGACTCGACTTTCACTGACTCTGAGGTGAATTGATTCAAAACATCTATAATCGGCTGTAAGATTAGCGATCATAACACTTGGCACAATTATTCCTGATACAATCATCGACTGATATAAAAAACCAAAGCCTCCTCCTAGCCGAATTTCGACCACGGCAGCAAATCTTAGCGGAGATCAGCCAGGTACGCAGGAGATATTATAGTGCACAAGTGTGTGCGCAATACACAGGGGCACTCTCTGTTCCTTCACTCTCATAGTTCGGTGAGACGGCAAGCCGACATTACCGGAGAGAGACCAGGCGCAGGACCAACGGCTTTACGTGCTTTCCGAGGCACGGGGGTATCACACCACCAACTTCCGGACTCCGAGCTGCGACTGAGTAATTTTTAAGATGGAATAATGCAGTCACAATTATGTTGGCCCCCCGGGATTCGAACCTAGGACCTCAAAGCGGTAGTCGTACTTGTACCATGTACCATTACAACTAAGTCACCGAGGCCGTCAAGTTAGTCAGTCAGTCATGTAAAAAACCACCTAATAAACCTTGCTCGTGGGCTCCGTACATTAAAGAGAGAAAAATAATTCCGGACATAGAATAGAACACAGACAATCCGAACACGCAGCAACAAGACGATTAGATAACACAAAATGAGCAATTTAACTCCATTTTCACACATCGATGGTCAAATTAATATATAAACTATACGAGCTGTCAAAAAACGAACATGGCCGCTCATTTATCGACATAAACTGGGTAATAAAGCTATAAATGTACCACAAAAAACGATTTATAACTTATGCGCGGTCATAAAATTAGCATATGCAAGTTTTGGAAGGAAACTTTAAGTTGTGGCACACGGACGGCGCGGATGATAAACAAAGTTATGAGAATTGCTTAATTATTGTTGAATATGCCTACCAGATGAAGGTTGTTTCTTCCTTACGTTAAAATATAGTAAGAAACAAAACCTCGGATTCGGTTAATTATCTTCGGTGTGTAACGACATAAGTATTTTTTTTTATTTACTCCGAAGACACATAGTGATAATGGCGACAGATAGTTATTTATGCCATTCGATATAATCACGCTGGTTTACTTAGGTGCTTCTTCACGAATTCAATAATATAGTAGACCGAGAACTGCAGGCTCTTAAATTCATTTTCCATGTTAGGTAACTTTTTGTGAGTATTTGTTTAACAAAAATTTTACTGGACATGATCAACCAGAAAAGAGGTTTGCAATGCGCGAAAAATATTGCTAACCGAATACTTATAAAAAGTTTGTATCACCTTATGCCACTACTCAAATTTAAATATCATTGGGTCATGGTTGGACATCCCAGATATCACTGCGTCACGCATTGACTTAAATTAATCTAGCGCAATTTAAACAAAGTGAACAATTAACATTTATAATACATACTTACGTGACAGTATATAAATATTATTAAAATGGAGGGAGAATCTCAGATTACGTCTGTAAAATGAATAATTTATTTATTTAACAAGATAGTGAGATTTCGGAATCGATAATTTAGATAAATCTAGATATTTACTTAGTTGATAAAAGTTGATAAGATCTAAGAATATGAAAATCAATGTTGGAAATTGTTAAACATGATTCCGAGTTCGACATTCTTTTATTTTTATTTATTTAAATATAGAACATGGTTATTTTTTCTATATTCAAATTAAAAGGTTAGTTATTATTTGCACTTCCTTTTCAATTTAAATACCAGTTTAATTAATTCTGGTGACAGCCAAAGGACTCCATAGATCTCGGGACATTTAAACTACGCCGTAAATACTTACTATTAGTTTCAGTGTATTAGTTACCTTTTAACGTATTTAAAAATGGCTATCATTACAATAAAACGAATCAATTTGATTAGCATGGAAATTAAACTTTCTTATTTCTTTATACATGGACTAAATCAACCAGTATAGTTTCCATCGCCGCGCCACCAACGAAGCATTGTAATAAAGACATCACCATTATTGAGTCTCGACAACCAACACGATTCGTTACCGAAACATTAATTAGAAGTAAAAATGTTGTTTATGGTCTTTATAACCGATCTGTATTTTTGGTATTCGTTCTCAAGTATTTTGAATGGGTTTCGGCGAAACTAGTTGATAGTTCGAAATTTGAATGTGGATAGAATAGGAATGAATTAATTTAAAAAACGAATAAAATATAATTGAATATATATTTTTTAATTTATAACACTGCCCGTGATTGAGTTGACAAGTATATTAAAATAATTAATTCTTTAACCTGAACATTATAATACAGAAATAGGCGTAAAATATTTTATGATCACGTTAATTTCTTTTGTCTTTTATAAGTGACAAATAATAACTTCGTTATTCATCAAGATAGTTAATGTTTAACTCCTTAAATATTAATTGTTGTTGGAAGTGGCGACTCTATAATATCTTTGCCTGCAGCTTTATAGTTGTGATAATCTTTACCAAGAGAAAGGGAATTAAACTTGAATATAATTTAATAATACTCATGAATAGCCTATCTATTTGCCTAAAAAGTCGGTTTGGGATTCCTTTATAATATCTAAAGTTGGCATATAGCAGTCATTTTAACAAGCCGACGGGATTTGAACTTGTCTTTGAGGCTAAACCTCTTAGATCATAATGTTAGAAATAAAATATTTAAGCCGAGAAAGATACTTAGAATTCATTGCTGAGAACTATATATTTTTGAAAATACACACATGAATTAATCGGATTTGAATATCCCTAAAAATATGATTTGCGCGTCGCTAGCTTCTCTGCTTTCCCCTCCAAAAAACAGCCATGAATATATGACTGAAAATAAATTATCAGGGTTTTTAACACTACTAATACATAAACATAGAGTAGGTCTTAATTTTTTAAGCATATACTGAAAACAACGCGAGTATGAATAACCAGCGGCTTGTACTACACCGGGTAGCGTAAACGGACCGACGGACGATAAAATCGTATAATTATGGTATAATGTCTTAATTAGAGGTGCTGTGGGTGGTCGCTGCGCGGGCGCAGGCCCGTACAGACCGACTTTAACACAAATACTTTGTTGAAACGGATAAATATTGTTTGTTTAAACCTTTTTATATGTGGGATAGTCACTGGTAAGGCTGGTCTACAGTAGCTTGATAAAGAAATTTGAATAACAAAATGGGTATATCTCTACTCTATACTATAAGTTATTTATTATTACACCATTATTTTTATAGGGGTACACAGAAGAGGTAATGCCAACTGGTTCTTCATTCAACGTCCTATATTATTTGGGCCATATTACCTTATCAAACATAAATTTAAAATCCCAAGTAGGTAAATATTACAAGAAAAAATCGCACATAATATATTTGGAATAAGGATTGTTATCGATTATTAACTGCGGATTCGATACTTGTTTGCAAAACTCACATGATTATTATGTCTAATAAAACGTAGGTCTCAAGTTTCTGAAGCTACCGGTCTTCCGACCGGCGTAATGATTATCTTACAGTCTTTATTTTATAAATCTACTCATATTACTATGAAAAGAAATCTGATATTATTGCCATGCCAACTGGAATTGCTTTGCTGGTAGTAGGATATATTTTTTACCCGCCCGGATAGCGACCGTACACAAGGTGATGAACTCGCCATAGTGGCCCACGTAAGTGTGTCGCGTTCCGGGATCACCTGAGTATATCCGGTTACAATAGGCCGGCATAATTATGTCGACTATCGGGTAATCTCTCGTCAATTGATATTCTATTGGACTCCCCTCCACTTACCATCAGGTGCAGTGGTCACTTTGCCGTCTCGTATATAAAAGAAAAAACTGGATGGTAACCTTACACACGGTGAAAAATCGCCATAGAGGCTTGTTCAGACATTTTGTTATGATAACCGCAATGCATTTTATTGGCTTGACCGGGATTATTACTACCTCAATGGAAACCAAATTATGTACTTACCAGTTATGTTTCGTATAGTGAGTGAGATTTCTGAGATCTCAAACGCTCTCTTACTTTTCCTATTTCTTTCTTTCTATTAAGAAACTTGGACGCGCAGCACTGGCTTTGTGGTAGATTATAATGCTGTATAAGCGTTGTAAATTTATTTGAATATAGAACGGTCATGTGGAGACTTATTAAATCAAATTGCAGTGTGACGTCATTAATCAATCATGCTATCTTTATCTTACACGGAATCATTTCCATATTTAGTTGGTATTTTTTTGCTAAATTTATTACTTCATTTATTACAGTTATTTAAATGACCAATAGTCGATATCCTTATTGTGGTTGATTAATTTTATGTCTTGTTTATTTTAAATAGTTGCTATGCAGGTCCTGTTTTTAGCAAAAAAGTGTTGTTTTTTAGAATAAGTTGTATGATTTTGTATTGTTTCTAATTGTTTTTTTCTTTTGTTATAGGTAGAAGTAAGTACGGCAGCTGCTCACGGCGAATACGTGAGATGAATCCAATTTTATTATTTTTCTTCATGTTTTATGTTCAAGCACTTTGGCTATGAATAGGTAATGTGTTTCGTGTACCTCAACGAGTGCAAATGGCATATGTAGTCTGTTGCATATGAAGAATATGATTGAAAATATATAACTCAGGTTAAGCGATGAACTGTTTTTACATACAAGCCTTAAGAGCTTGTTTTATTAAGGCGATACCTCAAGGTCCATTTTCATACATTTTGTTTCGGCTTTAATCTGGGTAACTAAACAAGTATTGGCAAGTAAAGAATTTAAATTCACGTCTAGTTAGTGATTAGTTCTCGCAGTTGAAAGAAAAATGTAAAAATAATTAATAATCATGGATATTTCTGCCTTTAAAATTTCGTCATATTTAATTTTAAAGGCCGAAATATCCATGATTATTGATTATTTTTACATTTTTCTTTCAACTGCGAGAACTAATCACTAACTAGACGTGAATTTAAATTCTTTACTTGCCAATACTTGTTTAGTTACCCAGATTAAAGGCGAAGGCCTTAAGTCGTATTCGGCTAGTCTATTAAAGTTGACCGACAAAATTCTAGCTTCTTTTGGGAGTGTCTACCTTAGTATATGTGAATTGAGTGCAGTGTAGGTTCATACAGACGAGCTATAATAAAAAAGTAGACCTTTGCAAGAACATGGATATTTATAAGAAGGAAAAAAGTACAATGTTGTAAATGTCCTACGCGTAATAAGTTAAACATATTTAAATTGTTGATATTTTTATATACAAAAAAATCAATGCAGCATGATGTTATGACTAATACTTTGCATGGAATTGTGTGTTTTTAATTTGGTTTCGTATATATTAGAATTGAAACTACGTACACCGTATAGATGATCGAATCAATAAACCTATGTGTATATAAAAATGGCTTGAGTGATCACATATAAAAATTCGTCCCATTAAATAGTCATTTTTAATGTATGTGTTAACTTATCACATTATGATATATTTGTTTTATTTTTGTTTGTGTATTTTTTATGTATTTTTCTATTTCTAATTTGTATTTGTAGTTAGTATAACGTATTGAGGCTATTGTTCGCACTTACTCTAAGAAATGATTTAGTTTAAACAACACAGTAATTGCAATGTGTATTGAAAGGTTAATCAAAACTCTAAACAATCTTGACTGATCCAATTGAACGTATAGATTTCATAGAGAATGTGTGTTCGTCAACAAGGTGAAATTGCATTTACCCTCAAACCGACGTCAAAATTACATGAAATTAGGTAAAATAGCAGAACGACTAACCTTCCACAGGCAGACAGACAGCCCGACAGGCGACTGGTGAAATATTTTGACCAATTTTATGCGTAGTAATGTTCGCGTTTGATTTAGAACGTGAGTGTGAATTGGTTAAGATATTGCATCGTTCGCTTGTATCGGGGACGGCGACGGCGAAGATTTTAAGTTGTGTATTATTTTGTTTTTGTTTGTGTATTTATTTTGTGTATTTTGCTATGATTATTGTGCTCGTTTTGGATTTGTTTGTGTTCGTATTTTGTGTTTGTTTCAATAATCGTGTTGATTTTGGTTTTATGTTTGTGCATATTTTGTTTTGTGTTTGTTTAGTTTCAAAATGTTCACAGTATTTTAATATAGTTATACGTGTGTGATAAAAATTATACCTATTGGAATTTGTTAACTAAATAATGTATATTGGGCTCACATTTATCTTCTAGTTTATCATGTTGCATTGAATTTTTAATTTATTTTTAAGATAGTTTAATCAACTATAGAAACAAATAAAAATCGAGTCTCTAATATTGTTCAATATTTTAATCAATTCTTAAATTTTATCAATGACTAGCTTTTGCTCGCGGCTTCGCCCGCGTGAAGGTGTTTTCCAGGATAAAATTCCACTGTTTGATAAAAGTCTTGCTACATATTTTCCCGGTACTTATAGGTTCAAACTAATTTTATCCCCAATCTATAATTTCAGTTCAATCAGTCGAAAATCTAAGAACATTTATACAAACTTTCATCCCCTATTTTATCCCCTTAAGGGTAGAATTTATCAAAATCCTTTCTTAGGGGATGCCTACGTCATAGTAGCTTTATGCATGTAAAGTCTTAGCCCGATCCGTCCAATGGTTTGGGCTGTTCCTTGATATATCACTGTCAGTCACCTTTGAGTTATATATTATATTAACAACTGAAGTTAGCTAAAATTGAGTTTCTCGAAGCCGACCACTATTTATGTACTATGTATTTTGAGACTATGCAATTTTGTCGCATTCGCGATTCACTCACTTTTGTTGAGTTTCAGAACGCGATATTAGATCCTCCAACGCGCACGCGAATTTGAACTTTATGCAGCGGTAATAAATTACAAATTGACTCTCCATTTTATTTAGAAAACGTTTGTATGGGAAATAGAAAAATGCTGTTTTGAGGATTTTCCCGGCAATTATTCGAATTTTTCTCACCTTTTAAACCTTTCCTAGACCTCCACGAATAATTCAAGACCAAGATAAGATAAATCCGTTCAGCCGTTCTCGAGTTTTAGCGAGACTAACGAACAGCAATTGATTTTTATATATATAGATAGACACGAACTGAAATAGTTTTGACATGTTCGTAAAACTATATTCTAAGAGGTAATTTCAATTGTCTTTAGAAATAACATAGATTTTCTTATTTTGCCACCGCAAATAATTTTGTGGGTAAAACAAGCTGGTGGGTTACCTGATGTTGAGTGATCTCCTGCCCTCCACAAAGCATATGATCCCACTGCTGGGTATAGGCCTTTCTCATGACACTCTAATCCCGAATCAAATTCCATCTCATCTGCATTACCATTAAGCAAGACCAAAAGCACCGTTGATGCTGCTGGCCTTGATAATATAAAAAGTAATAATAACTGCAGTATAGTACAAAGAAAAGCTGAACGGACGGGATCTCTCTCAATAGTGGCCAAAATTATGCAGGCTTATCTTTCTGGATTTAGAGACTAATTACGCGATACAACTGGTAGGAATTACCTATTATAGCGGGGGCTATATATTTGTTGAATACAACAAATTGTCTTTTCTGCAAAATAATGACACTCTTAGTTTTGAAAGGATTCGCAGATTCCTTGAGGAGATAGGTATAGGTTTTGCTAATGCACCTATATTTTGTTGAGGTTGTCTATATGCGTTTCAGGATTGGAAAGTTAGTTGTCGGACCGTAGAATTCAACCTTGAAGTTAGACGACAATTCTTGTACGCTGCCAATAGCCCAAAATAAAAATTAGGACATAATAATACCCTGCGGTTTGTGAGTCCCGGGATATGCATCGTCAGGTGCTAAATATTCCCAATTAGAAATTTCTAGAGGATCTTCATAAAAAATACTATTAGAACAACCATTCATCCCAAAATCTTCATTCCGTCTATTTATTGAATCTAATTTATCACCGGTTTAAGCTGAATATATTGAGACGAGAATTCGAATTCGTGGTAAGGCCTTGCAATAATAAAAATCAATATGAACCAATGAAACTTTAAACTTTGATGTACTTGTATAAATATAATAGTTATATGTATACAGTCTTTAGGTTTGTCGGATGACGTACGATTATCCCACAGCCAGTACTTACGCAACTTAAAAATAACCTTATCCAAAATAATTTGGTTAGTAATAATGAATATTCCAAAACCGAATATTTATTAACCGAACGAAATAGGTATTAAAAATATTAAAAAAAAATAAAGTCTTCTAACCTGCTTATGACCTTAACCTGACCAGGTGGAAGGCAGTACACGGCTTCTCTGTACAGGTCCACGGACGCGGAGGCCGAAGAAACCTCCCGGGGACGGCACGCCCACGGACGAGAAGCGACCGCGGACTGCCTTCTCTGGGCCACAGCTTGCGAGGCTAAAGGTGAGGAGTTTGGACTACTAATATAGGGGCCGTTCAAGTATTACGTAACCGAATTTGGGGGCGAGAGGGATTCTTGTAAAACGTTACGGCACGTTACATGGCACAAATAAGGCCTTGATGTGACCAAGGTCAACCTTTAAGATGATAAAGCAATGTGCTGGCATTATTGATGCATATTTTGTAAATGCGATGAGATGTATCGTCCTCCAGAAATTAGTAAAGGTGGTACCAAGTGTTAATGCTAGGTGGTAGTTTGAATTTAAAATCTATTTTCATTAATCTAGGGTTTGATTTTCTGTAACTAACTCTTAAATTTTTCTCATAGCATGAGTTCGCTGAGAACCGTTACCTGACGGAGCGGCGGCGGCAGGCGCTGGCGGCGGAGCTGGGGCTGGCGGAGGCGCAGATCAAGATCTGGTTCCAGAACAAGCGCGCCAAGATCAAGAAGGCGTCCGGCCAGCGCAACCCGCTCGCGCTGCAGCTCATGGCGCAGGGGCTCTACAACCACAGCACCATACCCCTTACTAAAGAAGAGGAGGAACTGGAGATGAAGGCCAGGGAGAGAGAGAGGGAGTTGCAGAATAGGTGTTAGTTGCATTTCATTAATAATAAGACAGTGTAACAGTATGGACTTCTAGGTTTCGTGACGTCACAAAGTTAGTGTATTGAAATAACATGCAATTTTTTTCACGTTTTCTTGAACAGCTTAGTAAATTAATTTTGAAAATGAGATCAGATTTGTTGAAACGAAATTGAAATTTATGTATTTATTTTTAAACCAACGCATTCACTAGGCACTAGACACAATATTATGTGACGCTCAACATGTTTGGCAACTTGAACAGCGCTACTGGCGCACACAAACATGATTTGTATAGTAATATAACTTACAAGTTGTCCAACGTTGCTAAACATGTGCAAATGTTGCTAGTGAACGCGCTTCGTGTAACATTTGATCTTCTAGAGTCACAAAATTACGATATTTTCGCGAACTTCAGTGTTAGTCAAATTACGTCCCACACGATTTGTAAAAAGCTTTTTTCTTGTAAATAATTGTTAATGGTAACAAATTAGGAATAAGTTATTTATTGTGCAATGTAGCAGTATTATTTGTTTTGACTGGACGGCTGGCGTTGGATGCATTGATTACTTAAAAGATGAGAAAGAAATGGCTTTTTCTAACATTACCTTTTTCTGCTCGTAATGTGAATGATATTTTTTTCCCTCTGATTGATATCAATTTACAATTTAATATTATATTATGCACACAAAAATATTCTATTAGGGTTTCTAAGTTATATGTAAAGCGGTCACTTCCTTACGTGTTATTTGCAAGAATATCATCTCTTGTAGTGTGGAGGAACGGTAGTCGTCCAGCCAAGCAATCGGAATATGTAAGTAAGCATTCATATTGATGTTTAACCCGTCATGACTTGTCAAAATTTTATTTTCAAATATGTACAGGTAGCTGAATGTTTGCCGCCAAACATTGACAGCTACGCGTGTAACGGAAAAATAACCTTATTATGTAGTATATAAGGTTATAATCCCGTGACACACGCAAATGTCATGTAGCTGTCTTGGCTCGCCGGCGAGCCACGAGAGACCAAGAGTTAAAAAGCGCTGTCAAATAAAGAGCAACTCACAAAAAACTAAAGCGTATTTTTTTGTACATGATTTGGATACCTTCTAATTAATATTCCTTACAATCAAATAAAATATTACAATAAATCATGATATCCAATACAGTTTGTACGTTGATGTATATAGTAATTCAGTATTTGAAAGCGAATTTTAGTTTTAATATGAATCAAATGAAATATTGGGCACACTGTTTGTGTTTAAAGCCAATGATTAAAAGAAAGCATGTATTTCGAGGTCATTAAATATGAAAAATTTCAATGGGTTACTACTAAAAAATGTAAATACAGACTCTTCATTATTGTTGATTGTAATGTCAGAGAAAACTTGACGAACGTCGCGGTTTTACACTTACAGTGTGACCAATACCTTAGTCCTTGAGAGTGACATTAGACTGAAATTAAGATTGAATGCCAAAAACAAAAAGCAAAGACAATAAAACATAAACAAAATACTGGATAAATAAGTGTTGATTGTATATTAACCCGAATATTTTGTTATGATTTCGATTTTAATTTCAGAATTCTGTCACACCTTTGTTTAGAACGTAGCGATTTATAGAAGAAATTATTAAAAAACAAATTAAAGTTATTGTGGTTTTATTTCTTCAGCAAATTACTTAATCTTACTCATCACATCTACCTACATCTAAATAAATAGAGTTATTAGTTTAAACTAGTGAATAAGAACCGATTCCTAATAAATATATTTTCACCTTATATAATAAGAATGACACGAAGTAAACCGCAAACAAATTAAAACCCAATATATATTTTTTAAAACTAACACACTAACTTCGTTCCAGAAAACACTACATTAAAAACAATCCAACAGAAGTTTGCAAACATGGCGATTTAAATAGTGAGTGGAGCTTGACAAAGGCGACCCCATTTAATTTGGCGCCAACTGACAGCCGGGGGAGAGTGTTTATTGAAATACCTGCGGTGGCATCACGAATCGGGAATCCGGTTCGATTCCCCGTTAGGGAGTTTAATTTCGAGTTTCACTTTCGAACGTGGAAAGTTTGTTACAAGTAGTATTTGTATAAATATCTATATTACTATCAAAGAGATAAAGTTTTTGTTTAGCGTGTTAGCTAGTAATGTACAAATTCAATTATTTCACTATAGAAAGCTACATTATCCCTGAGCTATTTGAGTGATTTAAATCCTGGGAAAGATTTTTTATGCGAGCGGAATAGCGAGCAAAATCATGTTATATCATTTAATCTGTTGATAGTGTCAAAGCAGTTTTCGGCAAGTTCAGGCAAGAAAAAATACAGGAATTGCCCGCATTTTTGTTTTGTCTCTTTCTACAACAGTTGGTGAAATATTTTTTAAAAAATATTTCTTAGGCCAGTCTCTATAACTATATTTACAATCATACAATAGACTGACCGACTAGACAATCAGTCAGTATATTGCTGTCATGCTTTAATTTTCAAAAACACTAGGCTATGCAATTTCTCAAGTAGGTACCAAATAATATATTTTTCTCAAATTCATATTATAATGTAAAGGTAATTTTTTCATAACGAAAAAATAGATACGACATATATTATGATTTCTATGTAAAATTTCTGTGGAAAGTCACTTGAAACGCTCGCGCGCTACCAATACAAAATTTAAAGCATATATGAACGCGACACACTTTACTTACTGAAACTTCTGCAGTCACTAGTCAGATATTAGTTACAATACTTACAGAATGAACTCCTACCCTTCTGCTCTAAAGCTTTGACTTGCTTTTATAACTTGAGAACTAGACATAATCTAGCAATGGCTTGCATATGTAATGTGTAACGTTGTGTATACGATAGATTCAGTTACTGGACAACAGTTATACTTCAAATTGAGTAAATATAAAACCATTGCAGGCTACGTAAGTCTCCTGGTGGTAAGTATTTAGATGCAAGCGAGCAAGTCACTCGTGATGGTGAGTTTTACTGGCTATTTATATGCGTGAGTCTATCTCTTAGTGTTTTCTTATGTTTACGCGAAAGTTACACATCTAAATTAAATTAGATTAAAATTGTTGTCGCGGTTTTTATGATATAATTTCCTTTTGATGTTTCCAAGGCATAATAAAATAAAGCCTTCATGTCACAGGGCGGACTGAAGTGGAAAGTTTAATTGTAAAATGTAAGTAGATAGTAATGTATAAAAACCGCTATAAAATTCATATACTAGTTTTATTTCGAAAGCTAGTTTATTGCAATAGAACTTGCGTATGATGTAAACATGTTTTTTATTGAAGTTGAGTGACTTCCAGGTGCTTCTTGTCTGATGCTAAACGATACAACAGTACTGAATTAAAAATACATTACTTTCATTATTTTCTAAGTATTTGTTTTTTATATCTACGATAAATTAGATAATAAAAACACAAATAGTTAAGACTCATTTTTGTTGCTAAACGAGCTTCTTAAATATCGAGTAGGTAAATTTGTTTGATTATTTGTATATTTTATGAAAAAAATTAAGGTAGTATTGTCAACCACACAGAAAAAGAGTCGAAACAGTGAGTAAACGCATTTTCTAAACTCTCCTCCCACTAACTTCACTAAAACCAGCTACAATTCTCCTATTGTTAGGTTTTTTTTGTTATAGGAGGCAAATGAGCATACGGTTCATCTGTTGGTAAGTGATCACCGCTGCTCATGAACGTCTATAAGTTTCGAAAAAGTCATCTATGGCGCAAATGTATCACTACAAAAAAGAACACACTATCACCAAAGACTATCATAGGAACTCTACAATGTTAGAATCGGCATAACCGTTTCGACTTGCAAGGGATAATTATTTCTCATCACATACTCTATCTAGAAGCTATCATCAGACGCAATGGATTTATTTGAAAAAAAAATCGTACCAGTCCCTGGTGGAAGTCTATCCACCCCGTTGACGTCTCAGCGTGAAGTTAAGGATCGATCCGACAATAAAACTCGCAGTAAGTGTATATACAGTTAATTTCGAACGTCGACTCTCACGTGCCACAGTTTAAGGCAAGGCTTACATGCCGCTGTTGCTATTTTACTTTGGCTTGTTAGGGAAAAAAACTTGGGGGAAAAGAATGAAGAGTAAACCGGTTGTATATAGGGTTGAAAATATAGAGAAAACTTAATTTGGTAATGACAATTTGGAGAATTTAAAATGAAATAACCATATTATAGTAGCTACAATATATTTTATCTAAAGAAAAAGGTCACTTTTTCGTTTTAAATTCATTTGTACATAAAATTAAAAAAAATATTGCTTAGAAGGATATAAATTGTAAAACCGAAATACGTTTTAATCTGAGTAAATAAGAAATAAAATTAATTACTCTATGCAATAAAACGAGGTATCGAAATTGCTGATCGTAAAAAGAAAAATTCATCCCCTAATGCCATACAAACCCGCCCTAACTGAAGGCACCCTCGCCGAATTCTTCACTGAGAGTGGCAATTGTAAGGTGCGACGCTATTTTTACATTTAAAACGAGGGTAGTTTTTTTCTCACTCAGTGTTATTGCTTTATCGATTTTAATTTGATTGCGCCGGCCACCCCGGCTTGATTTTTATTGCTGGCACCTTTAATTAAAAACAAGGCTGTAAGCACTAGGATTCCTTTGCCTTTTATGTTTAACGATTTTTTTTGTCAGCTGTCATTTGGGTCATCAAGTTTTTGATAAGATTAATGACATCAGCTGTCAAAGTGACGTAATGGGGTAGATTGTTTAAAATATTGCCCCTATGCTTTGACCCTTACATTCCAAAGAGGTTGTAAGAAGTGACTTATTTCACGGGGTTCGGTTGTCATATATTTTTTAAAAATTCTTTCGTATTGTCTAATTTCAGCAAGAATGACATGCTGAGAGTAAAAGCTGAGTTTATTTTAAATAGAAATTAAAAGGTCACACCTTTTTTAATAATGAAAAAACCAAAAGAACAACCATTAAATTGCATCGTAGGATAATATCTCGTATCTGTAAAGTGGTTAGACCGAATCTTCGTTCCACATTTATCTCAATGATTCCAAAATTAAACCTTTGCCATAATTATATAATTCATCAGATTACTAGCGCGGTATCACAAGACTACTCTTCCCTTGGCTACCGCGGATTCAATTCCCGGCCAATACATCTTAGCGGCTTATGGTATGTATAGTCGAACATAAAACTTATGAACTCAATAATTAGCGGTGAAAATATGTTATTTATAAAACTGATACAAACATACATTGATTGAGACTTGTCAATGTCTAAAACTGAATGTTGCCCGGGTGATATGAGCGCCATAATTGACCAGGTTAAAAAAGTTTGAATTACGTACACATTAATTTTCAATACCCAATTATACTTACTAATCTTTCAAACGGGGAACAACACGAGTATATTGCTAATATTATCTTCCTTGGCGGATTTTCACATATAAGAAACCTATCAAAAACATCTTCACATTGATCTATTTGTCAGAAATAGATTAACAACAATAAATTTAAACGTCACGCTGTCTCTCCGCGGGGTAGGCACAGGAACGAGTGCACCCACTTTTCGCCAACGTCCATCCCACGTGGTAGCGCGCCTGCCGTATCGAGCACAAATTGAATCTCGGCTGGATATGTTTACTACATCGCACAAGAATTCGCGACCCAGGAACAGAATCGAGGACCTCGCGATTAATAATTAGATAAACTAATTAATCAATGATATGTCGTTCTTATTATTAGAGACATAGTGTTCGTGTTGGCGGTATACCTTTCATATAATAGCTACTGACGAAAAACATCGACGAGATTTATAACATAAGAAAGTAGCCCGTGTATAATTTACTACAGTTATAATTAATTAATCAGGGAATTGAAGAAATGTTGCCACATCTAAAAATTAACAAGACTTAACGTCCAACTGTTATAATAAAAAAAAAACTAAACACAGGTGTTACCACGATAATCGAGCGGGTTGAATGACCTTTTGACGGTTAAATAAAAATGTCGACCACCCACGTAGAAGGCCTAACTTCAAACCTTTTTTTACTAAGTCAAGAAACCGTTTTAGAGAGGGACGCCGATACAAAAACGTATGTCAACCTGTTGTTTGTATCCCTCTCGCACACCACACCTTTACACGGCTTACGTACGTCAGACAGGGACGGTTATACCGCGCCGCGATCAAATAATGCTACCAATTTATATTGAGCTGTCATCTAAAGCAGTTTCCTGCGGGGCAGATATCTTTTATCTTTGGTAGTTAATAAATTGAGCTCCGATACTGGCCAGATTATTTTGACTTCTCCTTGAGAAGCTTTTTGTTCTGAGCAGGGGTGTCGTAATTTTGGTCGTAAACCAGTTTATACGGAACTATTAATGGGATACCGTAGTATTGGATTTAAGGTCTAGGTTATTTGGTGGTTTAAGTACTGGTTTTTTACGCTTAGGCCACACAGGCTGCCCAAGGACTAAATACGTTTTGCGCAGCCCTAGGATTAAACTTGATTATTTCAATTAAATGAAAATAAAGACGTCGTAAAATAGTTAATTTTCTGGTGTTGCAAATAATTTATTTTTTAATTTAGTAGCCCGCTTAATGACAACTATAAACTATCAAACTATCAAATTAATTGATACAAATACAAGTTTTTCCCGCAACTTTACTCGGTATTTATATCTTTGTACTGTGGGTTAATTATTGTAGTAGGTTTTCATGTCAAAAATGGATTCATTTAGGTTGTATTATATCAAACCTCTTAATAAAATATAAATATTTAGCCAATAATATATTATATTATTACTCACGTCTCTAGTTATATTTTAGAGAAAAAATATAGCAACTGCAAATAATTTTGAGGCATACATAATAATACCCAGAAAGCCCAAGTGACAATTTTCATACTATTTTAATGTATTATACAGAAGCAAGAATATCAAAAGACCTCTATGTCATAAACAGCGATTAACATTTACAATAAAATTAACTTCCAATAAACAAACACACATAACCAATGCAAATACAGATACCTTTGCCTATGGTGTAATTTGCGACCTCTTATTGTTAGTTCCATACTGTTGTATCAATGTCGGTTATCCTGAAGCTTTTTTATGTTGCTATGGCAGTGACGATCGCGATTAATAGCACGTATGTGATGCAAATAAAAATAATAATTAATAATTATCATAGATACCGCGTCCCCAAAAAATTGACAAATAATGCCGACGTCTCAACTCTCATGTATAATACTATAGTAAATTTTTGATCATGTAGTCTTCATTTAATTGAATATATAAAATATATTGGACACTCTCCCACGGGCTGTCGCAGCTTATCACCCAAAACTCTACAACTTTTGTTTATACCGCCCAACAACGCGATATCACAGCTTTAAAAAAAAATGACGTACAGACATGACATGCGAGTACATATATAGATGAAGTCATGTTTGTTTGTTAATTAAAAGTGATCGGACACGATCAATACACGGGAATTTTGAGAATAGAATGTGCAAGGCGCCGGCGATCGCGGCTCAGGGCTGGCGCGCGGTCGCCATGTCAATAAGTAATAACAAATATTCTACAAATACTATTTTTATAAATGATGAACGCATTAACCACTGAAAATATTTGTATGAAGTACAAGGAGTAGGTATTTCAACGTAGAAATTTTGGCTTTTATCCTATACTAGTGATAATAAGGCGAATAGAAGTTAGAGAATTAAGTAATTTATAAAATACGCTCAGTACTCACGCACAATATGATCCTCTCCTACACTGGGAGCAAATCGTGTCGTAGGCATTGCTTCTAGTAACTAAGTAAAGGAGTTTCAGCGGTACGACATCGAATCTAAGAGAAATAATCGAAATTTCTAGATAAACTTCATTAATTTTAGGTCAATTTCTACACACGCGCCTTATCACTCGCTAAACCAAGTAGCTTGGCTGTTATGTAGAAGATTTGTCTCCGTTACGTATTATCCTACTATTGCATATTGTTATGCGGTTTACGCCTATTATTCTTCAATGTAAGGTAGAGTATTTGTAATTAAATAAATAAGTGGGTACTTGAAAAAAATATAAGCTGATAATGGCAAGTCTCGTGATTTTTCAATAACTGTCACAGTATATTCAAATATTATGTAGTGATACGTATTGATCAAATAGTTCTGAAAATTATTTCAAAATGGACTTACCTCGTGGCTTTATAATATAGTGATAGTATTTTTAATGGTTTGCCTTTCCATAATGTCCCGAGGTTTTCCTAATTGAAGTATTTTTCTGTGTTATGTCAGAGTAAAAGCTCTTCCTTCGCTTTTATAATCAACAAGCTGATTCGAAATTCAAAATCATGTAACAATGGTAAAAGAATACACGCTGGTTTTGTTTTTAAATTCAGACGCGGCGGTGCGAATGCCGGGTAGATTTTTCTGTGCCAACTTTCTATGATGTGCTGTGCTGAAGACATAATCTTGTGCGTGATAGTCAATGGTGATAGTATTTTCTGAATATGTTAATCTTGGTGACTAATGGATGTGCAATAAATAAGAATGATAATAGAAACTCCAAGCAAGGCTGCAATGCAGGTTAGTGCATATATTTTGCTATCTATATTATTTTGCAACCAAGAGGGAATTTTTTATTATGTTTGATTTTATGTAATAATAATATTATCGTTCGGAATATATTTAATCAACCATTGTACTCAAATCTTTAAATCAAAATACGACTTTTTTTTTCTTCGTACCGTTAGTTTGCAACTTAATTAAATAATAAATTCCTAGAACTACAAACGGGCTAAAAAAATCTAAAGCAAAGGCACAGTAGCCTCATTCAGTTTATCTAAGATAACTTAAAGAAGTATGAATAAGCTTGGATGGCTGCCTGTATAGCGTTCACTCCAAGATATAAGAGAATATGGTCAATTGATTAATGATTAATAGGAGACTGACGAAGAGGGTATTTTAAAGAGAGTGTAGATGGAATAACCGGTAGGGGTCGACCGCACCGAACTTTTGAATGTCAAATATCTGACATTCTCAGTAAAGAGCGGGTTAAAGCTGCCCTGAACTGGCGAGAATGCATTAGGAGATTTATGAAGGTGGAAGTAGCGAAAATATTGGGCCAGAATCGGGCAAAGTGGCAATCCATAGATTCTGCCTACCCCAATGGAATAGAGATATGATATTATGTATGTATATGTATTCTTTAGGCCAATTATATGTAAAGTAACCTAAATTTTTCCAAAAAACCTTGAAGTTTCCCTAAACTAAGAACCGTGCACTCTTGACAACCCTACCCGTCGTCCAATCAGCGCGGTGCGCGCGCGCCAGTCTATCACCGACGCATGCGCACCAAATAAAAATAAACACGCGCGAGCTGGGTGGCCCGCGGTTAATGTATCAATTTACATTTTAGATTATAATCGATAGTCCGCCGCGCATTGTCCACGGAGTGGGTTCTGTTCCCGACGTGGACTAATGTTCTTGTTGGATTTGCGGCTCATCAGTTTTGACTGAGTTGGAAGTTGGAATGGGTAGTGTCATAAGTAAAGAAATGGAGTTGATGTCTTTTATTACGTGAAGGTGAAGCTCGAAGGTACAGTGACAATCTCCTTAATGAGACTTATCCAACAATGATTGGTGTTAAACTCGGTGAAAGACCACATAATCGCTTGACGTCGGGTCGGTCAATACACACCTCTAGTAAGACAGACCGGCATAATTGTGGCGACCGTTAATTGACATAACAACTCTTTCTGGCTAAGATTTAATTTGCAAAGATTTGAATTAAGATAGGTATACAATTTAGTCATTTTGTTATGCAAGGTTTCAAATACTTTTGTTCGCTAGGGGCTTCAATAGGACAAACATATTTCAAATTCGATTACAAAAACCTCTATCGAACAAGCGATCTAATTGATCTCGCGCACTGGTGCTGTCACGACACCTGTCAGGGCTGTCACATCTGTCAAAACTGTCGAAGATGACGGGCGCGCAGTCGGCGAGGCACTATCTGCCTAATTGATCAAACCATGGTCATGTTTGCTAAGCGTGATGGGATTTGGCGCGGGTCACGGGAGTTTATGGGCTAGTGGCTGATGGGTTCGATGTCTAGATAGGCAACACTTCTCTGGCATAATTTGCCTGTGACTGAATTCCTTAGAAGAAATACTGAGGTAGAGGAACTAAAAGCTTATCCAGATCTTTTCTACTTCGGGTGTGAATAGGTCTATATTTAGACTTTACAGCAGAGCGTGGTAAGCGGCGATAGCTTAGTTGGGAGTAGAATAAACTGCCGAGACGAATGAGAGAGAGAGAAAGAGTTTTCCGGAATAAAAGTCCCGTTATAAATGTATTTTCCCGGGATAAAAGTAGCCTATGTCCTTCCTGGGGTCTCAAACTGTCTCCATACCAAATTTCATAGCAATTAATATAATATATCCCAACATCACTTTGTCCGACTCAGGGATCGAACTCGAGACCTCAGCTCAGCAGTCGTACCGTAATACATTTTCATTATATTATTTGTGGATATAAAGAAATTGTTAGAGGATAAGAAAGTCGTGTCAATTGTAAGTGTACAAAGTATATAAATATTTAATAGTAGTTACGTCGTGACTTACCTGCGTGCAAGTGATAGGTTTTCCCCATATTTTGATAGCTGTATCTAGGATGTCTAGGTTATCTATGTGGGTGGGTAGTCGTGAATCCGCCCATAAACGCCCACAATACTAGAGTATCGTAAATGTCATGACAAACCTAGAAAATAGGAACAGGGATTTGAAGGTGGGGGTGTTTGAAAATTAGGAAACATCGTTTACATGATAGCATTATGTACGACAACATGGTAGGGAATAAAACGGATTGCCTAGACGAGGCTTTGGATTCAAAACTAGGCACACTCATTTGGCTTTATTCTTATTTTTCATACGGCACGGCAAAGTGACTGCACTGCATCTGATGGTAAATGCATTGGGGTCCATAGGATATCGACTTTGAGATGATAAACCAGATGTTGAGACCAGACATTCACAAGCTGATCCTGGAACACAAAACACTTACGTGGGCCACTGTGGCGGCTTTTAACACTTTGTGGATGGATATAAAATATATCCTACCACCAGCAACCTAGCGTTTCAAAGACATATGTGTATCGTTTATCAATTATAATTGTTCGCTTTAACGGCGAAGGAAAATATTCTGAGAGAACATACAAACCTGAGAATTTTCATGTGCAATCAAAGATGCCATTTCCTTTTTAATTTTAAACTTAACATTGTCTCTACAAAAAATGAGTTTCATATTTTACCACAAAATAGCGAGGTCTTTTATTTTCCCGGTCATATTGCTATCTCCAACAACTCACGAAATGAGTAGAGCGTATCGTACTAATAAAAAATCGTAACAAGCGTCGATAATTGTTCAAATTAGTACACAGTGAAAGCCGAGCCTCGCTAAAAGAACTTAATTACTGCACTTTCGGAACTTTGACTGCATTAAACTCGTTATTCCTTTTAATTACTTTTTCGGCGTTTCCGTTCGCATTATGAGTGATACGAACTTTGATTTTGTTTCTAGATTTGTTTATTACATTATTATCGTGAACTTAAAAAACTGCTTCTGTGACGTAGTTGTATTGTTTGCGTGGTACGATCATTGCTCTAAGGTCTCGGGTCGGATCCTGGATTGGGCAGTGTTGGGTTTTTTTACGCAATATCAATATCAGTCTGGAGTCAGGAATTTATGCCGATATGGCGATGGTCTCGCCCCCTAAATATTATGGTGAAAAGTGAATGCTCTGGTTTCGCCTCTCTCTACTTTTTTAGAGATAAAGGTGTTGTGATTATTTTATAAAAAAAAAGAATTGTATAAATTAATAAAATATGTTATATAATGAAAACGGGAATGCATGAAAAGATTAAAGAAGGTGGAGGAAGCGCAAGAAGTATGCCAGAATCGTGCAAAGAGGCAATCCTTAGTCTCTGTCTATACCTTCGAGATAGAGGCATGATACTATGTATCTATGTTATATATTTTCCTAACACACATGACTACCTAAAAGAAAGTATATTTCGGTCATGTCATGGTTGTATAAATAACATAAGATGTCTTCTCTCCACGGGAAAATGATGACATCAATTACCACATGCGTTAAGTTTTTAATATTTTTTGGCGCAATTAAACTTTTAAATCAAACCTGCAGCATATAGAGAGGCTGTATTAATTTATTTCATTTATGGAGCCAAGCTCCATGTGTGAACAATTGATATGTCTGCTTGACTAGTGTTATTGTCTCGTGGAAAACCGGCAAGAAGCAGTTTCGCTGTTAGATTTTATGGTGAGTGAATCTAGCGAAACTCCAATCCCTTTTAACATCCCATTCGTCTTTATATCGGCAATGTACTCACAGTTCCTGTGGCTTTGAACATTTGTGATTAAACCTGCTAGGTGACTTATTCTTTACTACATCGTTACCTCTCGTTTCTGAGCAGAATATTTTGTAGCTTGGTTTTCTTGTTGGGAAGAGATTATTAGAAATATATCGTGGTGACAACAAATTATTTTCGTAGCCATTTTAGTAGTAGGTAGGGGCTATGTATGTAGGCAATATGGGCTACGAACCGAGAGGTACCGAATTCGAATCCCAGTTTGGTACATTGTAATCTATGTGGAGTTTTCTAATGCTACGTTAACACTAACAAGTTATTGCAGCAATTTACACAAGAAGCTATATTCCAATAGTTCTATACACATGCGACTTGCCGCAAATTCTGCAAAGCTTGAAAATTTTTTAGGAGTCTACTCTCCGTAATTGTTTAAATGGTATAAGTAAATTGTATTCGAAAATCGACTTCCGCAAGTTTAATCTAAATCTCACCTAACACAATGTGCAGGGAACTAAATATCCTAGAAGGGTTTGAAACACGGTCGAAACTGCGCAGAGCTTTTCTTCATATTCAAAGTTCAGGTGGTGTTGCTTCTGTTTAGTGGCAGTTGTGACGACCATTAGGTGAACTCATTGCTCCTCTGACCATTAATTTATTACAATAAAATTATATCTTTAAAATTTAAATAAGTTTGTGCGCTATTTTTGTCTCTGCCTACCTCTGGCATACAGGTGTGAACTTACCAATCAAATTAAATTATAAAGAAATTTTGCTCTATAAAGAATTTTGAGAACCTTACGTCATCAGTCAGAAAAGCCATAACTCATTTTCCAAAAAAATATTTTTTCAATTTAAACATAAAAATGTCCATTTATGCTGAAAATCACATCTCTGACGCGCCGCAGACTAAAAAATACAGGCAACCACGTCACTCCCGTACAGCCATCTAAAAAATATATTGAAACAATGTTCCATGTTCATTAAGTGTTCATTTTAGTTGATGGGTCACCTTTCGTCTTTTTTTGTACGTATGCGCTAGAGAAGGACGGCAGATACCGCGCGAGGTCAAAAGTGCAAGCGTGGGAGTGAACAAGCGAATCCTTGCGACTGTAGGGAAGGTTCGTTGCGAAAAGGGTAGAATGAAATTTGACATAGAATAAGTGTTGTAGAGGAGTAGGAAAGGTACGTACGGGCGTAACACGCGGGTATTAGTTTTAGAAGTGTGACTTTCTTGGTTTCTTAATTGATATTCAAAAGCTCCGAATCAAAACCCTTTTTTAAAATTTCGATGACTAATAAGAGGTGAATTTTACCACTAAATCAAAGATTGACGGATTTCTATACCAAATTTTAATCAAAATCAACAGCAATCTATCATACATAGCTTTAAAGTTAGAAGCAATGAATTGAACTAATGAAATCTGATAGATTATTCTAGGCAACGTAGGGATTTCCATTTTTTCTTAATTAAGAATAAACCTTGTTGTTTAGAACGCGTCCTAAATAAAATTTTGCTAGATAATTTTCAAGTATAAAAAAATATTTAACGCATTAGATATCGCGGCCATGACACGCCATTATTTTTTTATAGCGCTATCAAATGATCTTAAATTTAAAAGTTTATAATTTATTAGAGTAACTATCGATTTCCAATATTAATTACAAAGCCAATGATACACGTAATAAAGCAATTTATAAAACCTGTTTCATAATTAATGTATGCAAACCAGTATTTAAAGTAATCTCAAATCATAGTCAGCTATTGAAGATATTAGAAAATATTTGTCAATATTTTGTCATATTGATACGGTGTACAAAACTCTCTTATCTTGAATCCACTCATCTCTCCTGTTTAATCTTTGGCAGCCGAACTTCCCCGCCGAGGAGGATAGTACATTGACGGAATGCACGAGTGCGAGCGAGACAGCTGCACTCGCTACTTTCGGACCACCCAAGTTGTGGTGGCATTCGTACAATGCTATTGATTGCGCGTATTAAGTCTTGATAGTTTAGTTTTTTTCTTTTTTTTTAATATGCAAAGGAATTTTTTGTGTGCACTCATAATTAGTAGTTGTCAATTTTTTATCTGTGCTCTTTGGATTAAGTTTCGATTCGCCAACAAATGAATAATTTAATTATTAATTAAGCAATCATTGAATATTGTTTCTTTATGATAATAGCGAGTTACATAAATATGAAGGTGGCTTTTTGTGGAAATTGCCACATAACTGTCGATGTTAATTTTTATTTTGACGCGGCTGTGTAAGCAGGTGTTGTTTTATTTACTTTGTTCACATTTGGTTTTAAATTACCTTTTTAATTTGTCAAAACGGAGTAAACGAGTTATAAAGTGAAGTCGTCTCGTTGACTGTGTTGAAGAATTCGGGGTTTTCTCGATGGGATTATGTGAAAAAGAGATGGACGGTTGATAGTATTTTATGTTTTAAAAGGCTAAATAATATTATGTAACTCAATAAACAATATAGTTTTATACTCATATTCGGAATGATATACAACAAATTGCTTGTTTCGAAATTAATCGCTTTTCCTTCATACACATTGCCAATTATCTCAATCCGTCAATTTGCAAACTAAAATTAAATACAACCAAACCAAGGGTGCAAATTACAATAAATCCGAGATTGGTTATCTAGTACCCATTGTAAACTGAAAAATAATTAACTCCAGAACATAATTACTATCTAGGTCCTAATCAAAACTTTCACAAAGCTTTTGTTAACTTCACAATGAGTTTTTAAATCAATTCGCTGAAATTGAAGTGACTAAGGCAAATTAATTCGCAATTTTTTATATTATTTTCCCGCTAGCCTTTATCATGGGCAACGGTTCGCGGACTTTTTAGAAAAGCTTTATTAAAATTGGCTTAGTAATTCGATAACTGTTTATTTAATTTGTTTTACGGCATAAAGAGTATATAAATAAGCAATGTAAATAGTAATATTGGTTTAAATTCGTTTTGGAGTCGAATAACTGATTCTGAGAATTTTTGGCTCGGTTTGTGGTTGGCTCGTGTTACAAGCCAGATAATTGGGCAGAGTATGATAATTTGTGGCATGTTCATTGTGTAATTTGGGAACATTATAATTCGATACATTGCGAGTAATATTTTGGGATATTTTCTACTACAAGGGCTGGGAAACGTAGGTTATTGAAGTCGTCAAATATAAAAATTACCGTGTACCTCATTGCTCTGCTCCATGCTTTTAATGTTAAGCCTTAACTTGTCACCAAGCATAATGGTTAAGCCGCATAACGCCTTGTAATCAGTAACTTAAACATTTCAAACCGTCACTCAAAGATTGTAAGTACACTGTTTTTTGAAAACATAGTAGTAGCATCAATCTAGACAGCCTCTTACATACAAGACTTACCACCTCAACCTTATGTGAATGATTTATGAAATTTTGTTTGAAGTATTACGTAAGCTCGGGTATTAGTGATGCAGCGGGCTGTGAAAAAAGTGGCTGTAGGTTCGATTTCTGAAACAATTTTTTGTATGAACGAAGTTCATTTCAGGTCAGATATTGTAACATGCGACACAAGACTATGTGCGAAGATATGACTTTACTCCAGGGGGTAGATAGGCATACAACTAGTGCACTAGGTGTACTATAATTTGACGAGATGATTGAGCTAATATGTCTAATTTCCAGCCCATAATTGTCTAAGAAGCAAATATTGACGTTTGTTATATTTATTTTCCCTTCGTCAAGATAGAACTTCAAGCTAAGTATCAAGAAGTGCAGTCGGCATACACATCGGTAATAGTCGAAGAGCTTTGCATCAATACATTTTTTGATCGCGTCCAATGATTGTAAGTACTTGATGCCCTACACTTCTAAATGGGGACATACGGGACGATAATGGCCGCGGGAACGTGGCGATTAGCAGTAGAATTCAATCTGTGTACCTGGGGTATTATGTTGACTGTTGCTATTGTTCACTGATAAATATTTATTTATTTTGATATTAATAATCATATTTAAAAGTAAAATCAATTAACTCAAATATATTCAATCAATTGTAATCAATGTCGTATTAAAAAACGTATGCAAAGTTTTTCTATACAAGCATGGCTAAGTTACCTGCACTACATGGTAAGTGGAGTGGAGTCCAGTAGAATGTCTACTGACGAGAGACGATTACCCCTCGCCAGTCGACATATTTGTGCCCGCGTGTTGAAACCGGATATACACAGGCTGATCCCGGAACGCGACGAACTTACGTGGGCCACTATGGCAGGTTTTGACACCTTGTGTACGGTGGTCGGTATCTGGGCGGATATAAAATATATCCTACCACCAGCAATGTAAGAAACAAACTGTTTAAAGTTAACTACTCATTAATAATTGTACCACGAACATACTTTATGCCACTAAAACCTCATCTGGATAAAGTCAATTTGAAACGTTAACCATTACTCTACTGCTATTTGGCTAAATATTGACAACTTCCGTAGTACAGCGGACATTGAGACGGCTGTAAAATGAACATTTTTGGGTTCATTTCCCGTGTCTATATTTTACTGACCATGGAAAGGTAATGGCAAAACTGTCACTTAATGTTGAATTTCTGTGAGATATTAGTAACGTATAGTCATTGCCTCTTTGGTCTAATAGAAGGCCTGGGTTAAGAAGTCCTAGCTTTGATTCTCAGCTTAAATAATGCTTTGTGTAGGTTTAATGACCTCGTTTGGATTATATTTAATGTAAACGCAAACGTTTACGACTTGCAGGAAAGTGATCAAAAGAAGTATACCAAATCGCTTCACGAACTTACGTGACTTCTTGCGTCTACCTCTGGGGAATAAGAATAAGATCGGATAATAAGTACCGGTGCTATCTAACTAACGTATTATAATGACATAATAATACTTAGCTATGTTGTATAATATATCCGTGAAGCGTCAACAAAAAAACGTATACAAATTTTTTAAAGCCGCGTGTCCGGCGCACGTAGCCTCACGTATATCCTCTGTTTATTTAACATATAGCATTTAATCTCAAAAGAGAGTCGATAATTTGATTGATGCGGTAAAACAATTCTTTTGATAGTCCGTACAGCTT